>NW_010180328.1:2029-7442 GCF_000695765.1 Mesitornis unicolor | reverse complement strand
TCTTTCCCTGCAGCTTTTAAAGAAATCTGTTGCAGGCAGATTTCAGAGCCTTTCAGCCCAGCAAACAAATCACCAAGGTAACCTTGACACTGATGTCTAGAACTTGGCATGGAGAGAAACAATAAGCACCTTATATCAGTATCCCGAGTCTAAATCCCATTCACTATTTCATAGTGCACATAACAAAATTATCTTTTGAGTGAGTTGCTTGTATTTTTGCATGTTCACTAATTTTTAAAAAAACTTTTACTGCTACTTCAGAGATCCTAGCCAGCTCCTGAACACTGTACATCTATAGACTCCTATTAAAAATAAAAACCTTGTCCATTAATCTCTGAGAGATCTTAATTAAAAGATCCTCCTCCCCTCCTAGTATCTTTAGCTGCTAATCTGCCAGTGCTAGCATTGCAAATAACTGTATCTAACTGGAAATGTGTCTTCTGAATCAATATAAATGGGTGGTTGAATTGAATGCATTCAACTCACCTGCGTGAGCAAGTAGATGCTTCTAAAAAACAGTCACTGGATCAACTGAATGGCATTTCAGTTGAATCTTTTCTCTATGTGAAAGCTACAAATTCTTGATGCAAGAATGTTATCTTGGAATAAGTTCATTTAAAAAGGCATTTGTCATGGTATTTAAGTGTCTGTTTCCCTGTTTAGCCAGTCTAAAAAAAAAAAGTGGAATAAAAATAGTCTTATCAATTAACTTTGCTTGTATTTGACTCTGTATTATGCGCTGCAGTTCCTACATCACATCTGGGATGTTTCAGTCTTTCTCAGGAGTGCATGGGGCTTTGCAACCACAACATGCAGCTCTTTCACCTGTGTTTTTTATTTCCTTTAAATATAAAATTAAAGAGGACCTTGAAGTAGAAATTTCTGACAGTAGTAATTTATATGTGTATTTAAATCAAAGCTTAGGATATACAAGACTTTGACTGAAGCAAAATTTTTTCTTGGAGAGTACCTGTAAACCACAGAAGGTGCATGTCCACCTGAAACCAAGACAAGAGGCCAATTTGCCTTTCAAAACATGCTCTTTCCTGGCTCTCATAATGGCTTTAATAACGTGCTGACATGTTACATGAACTCATACATTTTAACTAACATTCAGAAAGCTCACTTCAAGAGAGCTGTACAGTTCAAAGCAATTCATTTCATTTTATCCAGTGAAGCTAAGCTTCAGGAGTATAAAACTCAAATGGTGCGAAGAGTAAGGTGTGATTTTTCTGTTATTTCTTTAAAAACACTACAGGCTAACCCTTGTAGCCAAGACGCTATATATTTGATATTTTCTGCTGTCCTGAGACAATAGAAGAGAAATCAAAGTGTTTCTTGATGTGTGGATTACATCCTTCTATAAAATCCTTTCATATAGTAGGTCATTTAAGAAAGCAGCAAAGTCTCACTTAAAACCAGCTGATAATTGCATTCTGCTCTGAGTGACTCACCCTGGAAAGCAGTATGCCTTATTGTTAAGACCTCAGTTTTTAATTTTTTTCTCAAGTTGCCCTGAGTACTCAGAGGTGAGCCCAAGAATTCTGGCTATATACATCATGTGTTGTTTGATGCCATCTGTTTTTATGGGATAATGGATGACTTTTCTGGTGTCGCTCTCATTGCTGTTGGCAGGAAACAGCTATTTTCTCCTAGTGATCTATTCTCACTACCTTTTCCATCAGTCCCTCCATTGAGTAGTAATCTATTTACCTTCAGGAACAAGAAAGTTGACAATTTGCCAGCATAGGTGTGTTGGGACATGGATTGGCATGTGAGGTCTTCAATGTTTCTCTCTCAGAATGCAAGTATATGTGTGTATATATTTATATGTATGGAAATGTGTATGCATATATATGTGTATGTGTGTCTAAAACACACTGCAAGAGGTCCTAGTATGGTGCTCCTATATTGTTCAGGAGGATGCATACATTACAGCAGGGACTGGGACCACTCCCAGGCTACTGGCAGACAACTCAGAGATCTTTCAGGTGCCAAATGTGGAAGAGGTTTGTCTACTGTGGCAGATGGAGCCACTTAGCTGCTTTCAGCCTGAGAGCTAGCCCTCTTCAAGCTGCCTGTCAGCCAACCCTCTGGCATCATTACGGAAGCATCTCTCAAAGATTTAAGGTTGAAGATTCACTCTACCTCTTCCCACCAGGTTGTAGCGAAACAGGGCTTTTTTCTTTGATCCTCCCTCTCTCAAGGGCATTGCAGCAGAATGGATCAATCTTCACTCTTTCTTGGGCAGCGGAAATCATTTGTACCCTGTCACATGTAGAACAGAAGAAAATTTTAAAGACCCTTTAAATTAATTCAGAAGGGGCAGAAATGCAGTCCTTTTGTATTGGCAAGGTTTTGGTAGAGAGCGGGCTGTAGTGGTGGTTTCTGTGGGAAGACACCAGGAGCTGCCCCATGTCATGCAGAGTCAGTTCCAGCCAGCTCCAGGACAGGCATGTCACTACCCAAAGCTGAGCCCACTTGGTGATTCTGGTGATGCCTCTGTCATAACATATTTAAGGAATGGTAAAAACATCTACACAGAAGCTGTGAGAAAGAGTGAGAAAAACGTGAAAGAAGGAACTTGCAGATGCCAAGGTCACTGAAGGAGGAGGGGGAGGAGGTGCTCCGGGTGTTGGAACAGAGATTCCACTGCAGCCTGCTGAGAAGTCCATGGTGAAGGAGGTTGCCTGCCTGCAGCCATGGAGGACCCCATGTCGCAGCAGATGGAGGCACCTTGATATTAAGTTATTTATTTAATAAATTAAATTAATTTCCTCAAGTTAAGTCTGTTTTGCCCATGATAATAATTGGTGAGTGATCTCCCTGTCCTTACCTCAACACATGAGTTTTTTTCTTTTTCGTAGTATTTTCTCCCTCTGTCCTGCTGAGGAGGCAGGATTTGCTTGGCAGAAGTCAGGATGGCTTGGTGGGCAACTGCTGGCCAGGCAAGGTTAACCCACTACAGTGCTTTGAGGTGTAGAAAGTAATTATTAATGCCTACAATTCTTAAATGCAGTTTTCAGGAATAGGTGGTCTTCCAACTGTATCAGACATTTGATCATCCCACCACCCTTTGCTCACCATCCCAGGCACCTCCTCCACATTCTCATCATTCTTTTTCAAACAGCCTGAAAGAGGGAAAGTTTCTATTCCCCAAATACAGATTAGCTAATATAAGTTTGTTCCTTCTCACAGAGTTTTTCATTCCCCCTACTCTTCTTAGTTAAACTTCTTATCTGGAGGGCCTTAACTAATCTTCCCTATGGAATTGCTCAGCAGGACTTGAGAGTGAAATAAAGCTTTGCTCCAGCTGGCATCTCTTTGCTTTAGTCCATGAATCATCACCTCTCTATCAATTCCCTTACTTATTTGCTAAGTGGACCAGTGGAAGCCCTTGCTCTGCTTTGAACTCTTAGCTAGGCATTCAAGGCAGTGTGAGGAAGAAGGCTGTCTTAAGAGCATTGCTCAGACATTTACTCAAGGATTCAGAGCTCCTCTTCATTCCCTGTGATGTATTCCAGTGCTTGAAGTGCCAGCAGAAAGCAATGTGCTTTTCTCAGAGAAGCCAAGAAGATAGGTTATGCTCCCAATTGCTGCGACTTTGTCTTTGGCTGTACTGCAATAACTTTATTCCCTTCTCACTGTCTCCAGGTGACATGATCCCTGCATTTCCCTCAAGGTGGCTGATAATAGCCTGGTCCCAAGGAGCAAGAAGAAAAAACATGAATGGCAGGGCTTTTTATAAACAAAATAAGATGTGCCTTTTTTTTCCTGGATGTACATATAATAGGAAAGTCAGGTGAGAAAGGACTGCCACTGGAACTAGTATATGGCTACAAGTGAAGCAGATAGCAATAACTGTCACCCAGACATATACATGAATAAAAAGGGGGAGAGCAATGAGTCATTCTGGAGCCGTAGAAGAAACAGAATCTTAGTGATGCATTTTAATGTCATCCAGGGTGGACTTTCACCTTTATGAGCATTTTATATTGAATCCTCATTTTGTATACAAGTGGTAACTATTACCTTAAGATTACTTGAATGAAATGTTAGCCAATTTGAAGCTATGTTCCACAGAGAGAAGTAGTTTATGGATGGCTGCTGTGCCAAGAAAATTTTAATATCTGAAAATCATCTGACAGATTGGGACTGGAACACAGATTTGCAAAGTGCTGCTTGAGAGAGGATCAATAGCACTATTCAGCTGTAATTTGGCCTGTGGTTCATATTCTGGCCAAAACCCACTCAAAATTTCATATCTTAATGGTTGAGATCTGGAAATAAAGGTTTTCATAGCATGAAGGGATATACTCTGGAATTGCTTCTGCTAGGACTATTTAATCAACACCAGAACAACAGCATTATTCAAATATGCTTTATATTTACTGTGCAGAGGCTCCATGAGTACTGTTCTGCTCAGGGACTCTGGCTCTGAAATCTGTCTATGTTGCAGTCAAAGACATGATGGAAGGTTTTGTAAACACCCAGGCAGGCTTTAACAAATGCAGTTGAATATTGGTATTAGCTTTCCAAGTACTTTTCTCAGGTCCCAAGTTGACTTACAGCTTGCACTAATCCACATATCACTGCAGAAGTCCTTGCTGCATAGTCAACTTTGCTATTATAAGCTAACCATGAATACACTGAGGCTATGCTGAGGTCACATCTTTGGCTGCAGCATAAACTCACTGTGAAACAGTAATGACACGTAATCAAGAAAGTCCCTATACTGGACACAGAACAGTCCAGATCAGTGGGCTCTGCCATTTCTCAAGGTGTTTGGAATGACATCCAGAATGACATGTCTTGAACTTCAAGGCGTGGCTATGATAAGGAAATTTGCACAAGTATAACTAATCATAATGCTAAGGCAAGGCATGACCTTCATTCTGCAAAATGAGAGAGTAAACTGCCCCAGTGTGTGTCTCTTCTGCTCCAACACAGCAGATCTACAGTCAGGATTGCAATGGGAAAGCTGTTGAGACAAGGTTTTTCTCTACAGTGCTCAAGACCTTAGTTCTGACACTTAACTAACCAAATTCAAAAGTGTTTTTGAAACTAAGGCTCTAGGTAAAATCTACTAAATACTGAAGGGGGGTGGTTACTGAGTGTGAAGCTGGTTTATTGGTGTGAATGCTCAGAGGATGTGAGAACTGACCTATAGAGAGAAAACCAAAGAGGGAAGATCAGTTTGTTTATGAATATCAGTTTCAGTGTTCTCAGAATTAATGAGGCCTGCTTTCCAATGGGTGTATGTCTCACGGTCGATTGACTTTTTAATTAAATTATACCAAGACTGCAACATGAACTCAACCCTTTTAAGACCCTGGTGAATCTACACAGGGGACAGTACTTGACTGGAGTCTCTCATGCCTAGTGAGGTAAGAACTAGGACCAAAAAACTCTC
>NW_010180328.1:0-1998 GCF_000695765.1 Mesitornis unicolor | reverse complement strand
TCCCTGCATAATTGATCACTAAGTGAATGAATAATCTTCTGAGCTCCAATTCCTTAGGAAAATAAGCTAAGGAAATGGTAATTAAAGCAGGCAAATGCATTTCTGATAAAACTCTGTTTACTACAGAGATCCCTTGGGTCATGTATTATGTCTGCTTCCATAACCCTTTGTCTCTTTTATTTTACACTGTACAATCTACAGGAAAAATACTGTGTCTTCTGCTGGTCTAAAAAACACTCTGAACATTTTGGATCCTAATGTAGTAGTAGTAGTAGTAGTAGTAGTAGTAGTAGTAGTAGTGAAAGAAGCATCATCATCATCATCATCATCATCATCATCATCTGGATGTATGATAGAGAGCAGGACTTGTAGTTTGAAAACCTAGAACCAATCGATGTCAGGTACAGGCTATTGACCAGAACTGTATTCAACTTATAACCCCATGTATCCACAAGAAATGCATTACTTTTTACAGGAGTACTTCAGGGGACTATAAATTTTCACCGGAATTGCTGAAATCAGAATTTGACCCAGGTTGATAGATATTATAGGATCAGAAAGCAGGAATAAGAGAGCAATAAATCATATACCAGAGAGAAGAAGGGAGTTCAGCCTCTGACTGGCAAATTTAAAGAAGTGTACTTTAAAGTAGGGTGTCTCCTTTGTAATGTTCACTTTTTATTAGATGATTTTCCTCTTAGATCTCCTCCCACTCTCATGCTGGAATGAAAGTTACACCCACTTTTATGTGCTACACTTAGAGAGGGGAATGGCTCTTTCCCAGAGCTATGCAGTGCTGAAGTCACATATTCAAGTCAGGAATCTGACAACCTTCTCCTGACATAAGAAACTGCATTTTGGAGCTTATTGCATCCATGTGTGGAAGTCATGTAAACAGGTTGGTCACCCTGGATGCTGGCGGCTGGACGGGCTTAATTGTGCAGTACAACCTCACTCTGATTTCCTTTCCTTAAACTACACAGGTACCATTCGTGCTTACTCAAGATGAAGATTTAATTTATTGTTCCCATCTTTCCTCTCTTCCCTGACTGAAAGAACAGCAAACACATAAAGTCATTAAGGAAGGAAGAATCTCTTTGCAAACCCTTCGCAGTTGTGGTAACCACTTTCCTCCTTCTGCAGAGTCTGGTGACTGGAGGGCAGGCAGATGAGAACTTGCTCTTTTATTGATGTGTTTACATCTCATTGGCATTTTCAGAGACCATGCTTAATAGTCTTGAATACCAATCACTGGCCACATTAAGTTGCCTTGCCTTTATTCGTGTGTGTGCTCTCACTTTAAGTTGAAAAGACAGCAGTCCAAAGACTCAGCAAAAAGAATATGAGGTGGAAACAGAAGAGTAATGCTTATTTGATGGGCTTTATATTTATACACCCTGTTCAATATAGTTTATAAATCATGCAACAAACAAAAACATCGTAAGCAGAGTAGCAAGAATTAACTGCCCCCCTTTTTTTTTTCTATTTAATATTATAAGTACAGGAACGGGAGAAAAATCCATCTATGCATTTAATTCCTTTAGCTAATTCAGGTAACTAAAAGTGCATAAATCTGCTTGCTCTCACTGGCTTCTTCAGTTTTGCAGCAGTGACCCATCATTTCACCTTGAACTTTCCTGCAGAGTAATCAAGGATCATTAATAATTGTTCTATACCATCAGTTATAGAAACCATTCTATGGGTCTGCATTGCCTTCTTCAAGTTCTCTTGCTGCTCATCTTTCATGGGGAGCTATCTTGTGTGTGCTGTAGACAGACCTCTTCGTCTCACCATACACAACCTCTGCAAGAGTGAAAAAATCTGCATAATGAAAGATGATGAAGTTCTGATTATGCAGACATATTGAAGTATCATGGCAACTTTCCTTACTGCCAAAGGAGACTTATGGTTATAGAAAATACAGAGGTTTATACAAACCTCAGGAAAAAGGGTTAGACTGTTTTTGGGACTGGTTGGATCTAAACCACCGGGGGGGGG
>NW_010180327.1:0-17927 GCF_000695765.1 Mesitornis unicolor | reverse complement strand
ATCCCTAACGTTCTGTGATTCTGTGAAGCTTCTGCAGACATAAACCAGAGCTCTTGCCTCACCTGTAGCTATTGCCCAGGATTTAGTCTCTCTCTTGTCACACAGAGGCTTTTTTTTGGTGTGCCTTTTCTTTCAAAGGAGTAGGGCTCTTAACCTGTGTCCTGGCACAAGTTCTATTTGCATGCAGGGTATTTAGCACTTTCTGTCCCCAGCATTGTTGTCACACAGCTTAGAGCAAGTCATAGCAGCCAGATCCTAACGGTTTTCAACAGTGTTTGCAAAGTACCACAGTATGCAAGGTGCAGCATCTAGTGGGGACTTAAGAGAAAATAGCTTCAATGTATTTAAGGTGATATTTCTAAACTAATTAGAAAATCATTGTTATTACTACTTATCTACGGGAAAAGAAGAATCTTTTAACAGTTTGAAAAGTTTTCAAAATGTGTTTCAGTTCAAATAAGAAAGCTTAACCTGGCCCTTGTTCTGTTCAAAGGAATCATGTTCCCATTGCAGCCTATGCACACAACACGATGTTGCTTCTCTTTCCACGTACCTCCACAGCTCTGGTAGCTCCCGAGGTGCTGGACCGGACCTGGAACAGCCGCGTTTCTGCAGGTGCTGTCTGGCCTCCTTCCCTAGAGGTCCCACCCTTGTAAACAACCAAGGGCTTTCCACCAAACATACTCATCAGATGAGGTGGCTCTTTTCCTTGCACTACTCGTTTCTAGAGAAAAAAAACTTGCCATCAGTTTTATGCTACTGCGAAGAAGTAGCACAAGATATTGTAGAAGTGGCCTTTGCAATCATCTTTTCCGCTGGAATCTTCATATAGGACCAAGCTGGTCACGGGAGCTTAGCTATTACCTCCCACACAGCAACACCCCAGTGTCTAAACTGAGCTCCCACAATTGCATTTAATTTTAATTGACAAGTGATCCACCAGCACACAGGTAACAAGTAACAGCGGTAAAAATCCTCCTGTCTCATACAGGCCATTTATAAAACTTTTTTGTATAATCTAGCTGGAGCATAGGCACACGGCCTCTCCAGAACACCTGCACCGTGGCTGGAGGCTGCCACTACATGACTGGGTTTCTCCACTGCCAACTGGTATCATATAAATATATATACATACACACACACACACAGAAACACACACACACACACACACACACACACCTTATTTATTCCCAGAGTGCTGGGACTGTTTTGTTGTGTTTGGCCTTTTTACCTGCACAGGGCTGCCTCCCAGCTCCTCATCCAGCTGTACTGTGAGGAACGCAGAGGCTGCAATTTCATCTTGAGTGGAATCAGCACCCTGCCTGAAACACAAGGCAAAATCCCAGATTTATTTTAGCCCTTTCCCCCCACAGATACACACTTTACAGAGATAAAGAAAAGGTAAAGAAAACCTTTGTTACCAAACCTCTGCAGCACTTTATTCAACATGAAAGAGAAATTCATCATCCTATATTGTAACACAGTGATTACAGAGGGAGACAGGAACACTTTCCAGATAATAAGCAGAGATTCTTTAGTATCTTCACGCCTATCTCCCATTATCTTTCTAGCTGCTACTTTAAAAACATGCCTGTTGGCACTGTTATCAGGAACTTCACACACAGCCCCTGTACAGACCACATCAAGTTAGACACCCTGCCTGTGCCCCCTCTGCTTGCTGATGAACCAGGAAGACGACCACTGTGAGACTGAAAAAAAACTCACAGGGAAGATGGTCCAGGGTGAAATTTTATCCCCCAACGATCCTCTCCAAGTGGGAACCAGCAGTGATCCATTTCTGAAGAAGTGGACTCTCAGCCCCACACAGCCCCAGTGTTTCCTGACTTGCATCAGGAAAGCTTTCTTACCAAGTATAAATAATCTGTCCCTGTTTTCCAGCATGCTGGTAATCGTACAAGATAATGTAGCTGTCCCCTCCATAGAACTGGCCATAAGTCGATGGATTCACTGGCACTTTCTCTGAGCCTTCTATTCTCCAAATCTAGAAAAGGAGAGGAGCAGAAATATTCCGAGTTCAACATGACAGCAGAATAAGCAGACTTTTTTTCCCCCAAATTCAGCCTTTCAGAACTGAAAGGTTCTGCAGTCCTGCAGCTCCACCTGCTGGGAAATGCGGCCGGAATCTGGCATTGCACAGCCTGCGGCTGGGCCTGGAAGCAGGGCACAAGAAGCTCACCCTATTCCGAGCTCCCAAACCTTCACTGGATTCAACCAGAACCACTGGAAAAAATGTGAGTCACACTACTCACACTGCCAGCACTGAAGCCCATTTATTATCTGACACGATCATTTCAATTTCTCTCGGTTAGGGGGTCAGGAATAGAGCTTTTAGGCTTTACTGGGGACTTCTGAAAAGTCTAACTCAGCCCTTTCAAGCCCACCTCCACCACTGCTCTCTAGACCCTGCTGGTATTTCTAGTGTTAAAAATTCCCCCAGCATTTACGTAACTGCAGTGCTGATGATTCTCAGGCCTCCGTTTACCAGCAAGTAGCAAAGAAAATTCTGGAAACCTTCCCAAAGGGACTCTGACACCGCTCACCTGTTTCCTGCCAGAGCCATCATCCTCCATTCCATGCTGGGCAGCCATGGCCTTGGAGGTGTGCAGAGTGGCAGCATCGAAAGGTACCTTCTCGATCTTGGCAACATGACCAGAAACGTAAGCCTGCCCCAGTCCTTCCGTCTGGTCCCTGTCCCGCCAGTTCTTGAAGAACTGCTTAAACAAAGGTGTCTCGCCGCTCTCGGGGAGGACTTGGACCTGAAACAAATGAGCCAGCCCATCAGGAGCAGCCTTGTTCCCATCCCACAGCTCCAGCTCTGGCAGCTCCTTGCTTCATGGTAGCCTTGGTTTTATGCTGCCAGAGAGTTGCCTGGTACAACTCTTGTGAGACCATAGCAGTGAAATGCTTGGCGTCAAGATGTGGGATTAAGAGCAGTGTCAGGTCTTGCTGACACCATCATCAGAGACACAGCAGTCAATAGCATCTCCAGGTACTGCCATACTGGGCACATCTTTTCCAGGAGAAGACACATGACAAACTACCTGTTTGCTGCTTGTATTTCTTTCAAGCCAGTGTTACTCAATGTTTAAGCCTCTGTGTAACTACACCTGCTATTTTAAGGACAGTGTTAGTCTAGGGACAACAGTGCTGTATTTCCCTGTAGAAGGGCAAATCACCCAAAACAGGAGCTACTTAACTGCTGGTGGCCCTTCACATGAGCCGTGCTCTGGAGTTTGTGGGCTGTGTGGCAGAAAAGTAACCCCAGTGGTGTCTGGGGGTTGCACATCCTTACCTGGGTATGTTTTGGATAACCCATCTTCTCAATAAACTCAGAAGCTGTTTTCAGTGCTGCCTTCTTCTCTTCAGAGTTGGCACTCCTGCCTTTAATTAAAATAGAGAGCAAAGAGATCAATTTTTTAAAAGTTCTGCACACTCAGAGAAAAAATTGTCCCAGGCACTTCTACTTTTCGCAGCATTAAAAAGGCCCAGCCTTCCAGCCAGATGATGCCAAACAGCAAATGACATCTCTTGTTCCATCTCTTTTACACCTTTTGTGATGGCTGAGAGAGCCTTTCTACTCATCATATCAAGTAAATTTTTTCTTCCTGGTTCCCAGGACCCTCCCTGTAATTTTCTGCACTAAAGGCCCTGTACCTCAGCACTGGACATTTCAGATGAGAGTGCTTTTCTGTGATTGTTAATGCTCTCTGAACTTGCCCTGAAAAGCACTACCACCATCAAGTGTACACTCCCCTGCCCGGTTTGAAGGAAACAGGGACTGGTAACTGGATGAAGAACCTGTGCAGGTATTACCAGCTTCACCCAGATCTCTACGGTACCTTTCCAAACAAAGATCTTCCCATCTGTGCCATGGTCCAGAATGAAGCAGTCATCCGTACTCAGGGCTGCCTGGGAGAAGGGGTTCTCATCTGCCACCAAGGAAACTGCCATGTTCCCAGCCCCATTGGAGACCTGTGATAACACAGCATGGAGATTAGATAAGGCATTGTCTGTTCCTCTCCAGCTTCATGGCAATAGTTCAAAACTCAGGGAGTGGAAAGGAAATAAATTTGAATGCATTGGCTGGTTCAGGCACTATTGTTTTGCAAACAGGATAACTTTGACACAGCAACAGTATGACAAAAATATAACACTTACTCTGAAGATTTTGAGTACTTCTAGCAAAGCAGATACTGCTGGGACCAAAGAAAGATTGATAAAAAATGGAAAATAACCTTGGTGCACAGGCAGCCAAGAAATATCTTCTAAAGCAAACCAAGTGCACTCAAAAACTGGAGAGGACAGTCTTGGTAACTGTGAATAGGCCTCCCTGTGTCATGTGGGTTTAATAGCCTGAGTTCCTGTGCTTACTAATGGATCAAGGTCCACATCACAGACCATCGTGGCAGATATTTCCCCACATCATTAGGGAGATTGTTGTAGAGAGGATTCCTCCCAAAAAGTCTTGGACATTCTTCTATGTTTATACTAGCTGATGGCAAATGTTACCTTCCAAATCATCGCTTCATCATGCTCACTGGATGTAGAAAGGGTAGATTCTGGTTCTCAGGCTCACTACTTCTAGTTCTTTCCTGTCATCTTCCTAATACAATGCCTGACAACACAAATGAAATCTCCCCTTTTTCCCCCCCCATTTGTTTCATGCTCCGCCTCTTCTTCAAAAATTCCTGGAAAGTCCCAGCTGTCTCACTACAATCAAAGTGGTGATAAAGACAACAGAAAGCATGTGGGCACGTAGTGTGAGCAAGAAAGGTTCATACATAAAACTTCACAAAAAGCTAAGGACAGAAGTAGGACTCAGGTCAGCTCAGCTCCTCTCTACTAGTCCAGCCCCATCTAACCGTGCAAAGATCACTCCATTCTCCACCGGGTTATTTGTCAGGGTCCACGTGTTTCTTGTTACCTTATAGAGCTTAGCCAGCTTTCTATTGGCTGTATCAGTTTTAGTCTCATCAGAAGCTCCTGCTGGCAAACTGGGCTTTGGTCCCAGGACCTGTGAGAGAGAAAAAACATTAGCAGCGAGCCCAAGAGGATCTCTGTTCATCAGATGCTCCAGCCATAAGTGGAAGAAACTTCTAGACTCACATGTAAAGACACACACTACTGAGCCTATCTACCCATCCCAGCCATTCTTCCACACACTGCCCTTTCCACTCCAGCACAGAGAAATGGACAAAGTGGATAACCTGAAGCATTTCCTCTCGCTCTGCTCCTTCCTCTGAAACATAGACCCTGGCACGACCATTCCGCTCATTGTCCCGAATCCCCTTGGCCAGCACAGTGGCCTTCAGCCGTTCTTGGCGGTTGCTGTCAGAGCCACACCATTGAAAGATGTTCTGGAGGAAAAGAGAAAGACCATGCAGCTGTCAGAGCATAACCACCACCTCTCTAGACAAGATGGCAGCATAGCTGGAACTGAAAGATAAGAGATTGGTTATACAGTGTTTCAGAATGCTCAACACTTGAGATAGCTTCAAAAGAGTGGGGGAAAATAAACCCTTAAGTGAACTAATCGGACTCTCCTGCCCCTGAAAGTCTGCTAAACCTGTGTTTTACACAGTGCTTACACTGCCAAGGTCAAGGATGAAACAGTCTCCCGTGTTGAAGCTCTCCCAGGTCACAGGGACCTCCGTCGCTCGCACTGTTCGCCTGCCTTTGACCTGCAGAAGCCTCTGCACCGTTACTTCATTGGGAACCACATGTCTAAAGCCAGATGCCACGCCACCAGCCTAAGAGAAAACAAAGAAACAATTCACAATTTTGCTCTTGCTTCAGAAAAAAAGGAAAATCCTACTGATTTGCTATCAGTGAGCAATTTTTGCCTCTCACAGGAAAGCGGGTCAGCAGCAGCTTGCAGGGAGCTAGTTTACCCAGGCTGGGCTTCGCTATCTCATGTATCCATCGATACATCCCAGCTATCCATTCCCATAGCATCTAAGGGACACAGATACAGTACAGCTGGAGTTCTCCAAATTTAAAGAAGATCACAATAAGCTGCAGTATTAATAGTGTTTTGACTGATGGGGTGAAGAGTATTTCCATGGGTATTATATGTCTTGCCCACCAAAACTTACCCCAACCTCAGGATTCACCTTCTCTGCTGATAGAGACACACTTGGAATTATTTGCCAATGTAGGCAACAGGACTAACGTAAGCTATCATCAAAAAAGCATAACCAAATGAATGAAAATAACAACAAATGAGTGGGAAATATGCGAAACAGAAAGACTAAGAAAGTCTTAGACATGAGAAAATGTAAGCACTTCACATGCACTTGACCTGATACCACTTTCCTTGTGCCACTGGATTCCTAACAAACATAACAGTTCTTGACTGTATGTTTTTACTTTTCTTATTCCACTTTACTGCAATGGCACGGGAGAGTAACTCCCACTAGTATTTGTCTACTTTACCAAAACATTACATATGCCAGGGAGATGGGCTAAGCACAGAAGAAGACTGGAAAGATCAAAATCTGTTATGTAAGTGGGGAGAAATTAAATCTACTGGGTAGGCATTTCCCATTAACTCCGATCGCCGTTTCTCAAATTCGTTCCAGACATCTTGGGACTGATCTTTCCTTTGCTTCTTGAAGAAAAACAAAACCTCAATGCCTAAAATTTCCTGGGGCTTTGCTTGTGTATTATTAATTCAGCCAAAGCTCTCCCACTGGGATCTGCTGTTCTCTACCCTGTCAGTTCCAACTCATTGAAAACATCTGGTTGAGAATGGCTTTTAAGCAACTGGAAAAAGGGCAATTTTCATTATTCTGAGACTTGGACGGTGGGCACAATTCCATTTATTGCAAACTTGATTCAGTCTGGTAGCAGAAAGACCAAATCATCACCGACCTTGTACTTGATGCCAGATTTGAAGTAACCCAGGAAAGTTGAGGACTCATGGCCCTGCACTTCGCGGTGCTGAATAGCCTTCCCTTGAAGGTAGTCATCCATCTGGACAGTGAATATGGCAGCTGCCCCACGCTCATCTTGCGAGCTTTCATCTCCTGAGAAATGAAAAGGCAACAACTTGGAGAGAATGCAGGGTTTAAACTGTGCAAAAACACCAGGGAGAAAGCAGATTACTGAGAAGTTTAGTTTCCATGAAGGTCTGCAGAATAACCACTTCCAAACTTCTCTAATACTGACTCCAAACAGCAGTGTAAACGGTTAAGTGTTTTTCTGGCAGGCTTACAATACCATCAGAACTGCTGCAGCCCCACTGCTTCCCAGCTGTCCCTGATAGGTGTCATTCACTTTTCTTTTGCCATTTCACCCTGTCCTGGAAGGCAATTTGCTATGGAGCAAATACACAGCTGAATCTCCAGGAAGACATAACCAGGCTTTATGAAGGCTGTAAATACCAGTGGGGAACCAGTTCCACAGCAGATTGGCTCTCTGAAGCAATTTGGTGTGGAAAACAGGTGGCAGATATGACAAGTCACCATGCCAGTATCTTACACTGCTTTAACTATGATATTGTCAGTCTTGGTTTTGCAGGATGCGGAGAAAGCCTTGCCATGTTACTTAGTGACATTTACTGCAGAAGGCCAGTTAGGAGGCCTGAACTTAAGAGGGAAAAATCCCACTTAGAGGATAACACCCAACCTCCATCCTTTGTCAGAAAGGATTTCAACTGCCCCTTTCACCTGAGATCTTGTCTTCTCTGTGGACCTGATAAGAGCCTCTGCAAAACAGGGACTTATCCTATCATCTTGATCAGAAAAAACTATTCCTAGGTACGGAGATGGCTGTACTCACCATTGCAGAGATAATTTCAAATATTTAAAGTCAGTAGCACTACAGGCACCCAAAAGAGCATTCCCACAGTACTGCCAGTTCTGCTTTTTGCTTCCTTGGTTAACCCTTACTGGACAAGGCTGGTGCAGTGAGAGGAGTGGAGTTTGCTTTGGGCTCCTAGCTCAGCAGGGGCGCACCCATCACACCTACCTAACCAGAAGTGCAGGTCGTACTGGAGGTTCCCACTCCGCTGCCTGATGGTGTTCAGCACCAGGTAGGAATCTCCTGTGAAGAAGTCTCCATACAGATTTTTTGGCACCGGTACCAGATCAAACTTCTCGATCCTCCAAATCTGAAGGCCAGGTTCCTTCCCAGCCTTGGAAAACTCAGCGTGTTCGACCATGCTGACAGGCTAGGGGTGAGACAGAGAATGTTGTTCAATATGCACAGTACGAGGAAGCGCTTGTTTAAATTGCATTGCTTCTGATCTCTTAACTATTGTTCCAGGCAACAAGTGGAAAATTTTCTTAAAAACTTTTCTCTTCCACTGAATTTTGAAGGAAAAAAACAACCACCTCCTGATTTTACTCTACGTATTTTCTTTACTAATTTATAGCTTTTCAATGTGGCACATAAGTGAAAGACTAACCCGCTTGCTGACTGTTCTTTTGTAGAATCGCTGCATGACATTCAAGACTGCAGAAAATAAACCCCCTTTTAACTATACATGTAGCACATCTTGCACAAACATTAGTTACAGTTTTCCTAGAACTAATCTGTGTGATCTTACCCAGCTCTTTCTGGAAAATGTTGTGAATATCATCCAAGAGTTAGATAATGAACAGCTTTCTTATATATCTTCTGTTCCGACACGTTACTCCATTACTTCTTACAGGAATTACACAAATATACACAACATCCTGTCCTAAGGACATTGCAATTTTGGTTTAGTACGTGTTTTCTCATACTTACGCAACACATTAACAACATGCAATCCATTCTTTTAACAAACACCTTTCTATAACTGTATTATAAAAGAATTCACTTTGGTAATACTGAAAGGAAATAAAACATTTCTGTTGTATTGGCAAAGGAAGTTTGTCCGTGTATTACAGCATGCCTTCGAGTGGTATCAGACAGCAGAGGAGAAAAAATGAAAATGTTATATTGGAAGCATCCAGCATCTTGACAAAGAGGAGAGTTTGCAGTAGCCAATGGACAGAAGTACAACACGCTCAGCTTTCAAGGCAGAAATAAAGAATGTTACAAACTAGAAAGCAAACAGCAAGTTACCAAAGTGATTCCTAAGCTGAAATCAAGTATTAAAGATGGAAAACAATGAACTTTGTTGTCATGATTCCAGTCAGCCTGACTTACTTTCTTCCAAATTCCCACTATAAAATTGGAGAAACTCCTTACAAAGATTTAAAAGAGTGTGACTCTCCTAAGTAATTGAATTGTGATGTCAATCACTTACCACAGCTGAAAGCACAACAGCTGCTGTAACAACATATCCCAGCCCTGCGACAGACATGGAGCTAACACAGTGCAGCTTCAGAGCCATTGCGCAAAAAACGGTGAGGAAAATAGAATTGAAGTCCTTTTTGCCCATTTCAAACAGCAAATGGGCTTCTCCCTTCTTCTGCAGAAGTTTAGGGAGTCCCAGCTCCCTCCTCCTCTCGATGTTAGTGAGGATGAACCGCAGAAGCCAAACTTTTATCAGGGACAAACACACCCACCCCCTCAGCAGTGCAGGGGCGTTACGTGTTTGTGCAAACAGCCCTCTTGGAAGTCTCCCTCAGCATTCACAGACGCTTAATCCCAGCAGGGAATAACTCAAGACAATATGTTATCCATTACAGCGTTCAAACAAGCCAAATATCGAGTCATAAGGCCAACGACAGAGGAAGAAATTAAGAGACAGCAGCAACAGAGGCAACATTTTGTCAGCTGAAAACTGCAAATAAATGGAAAGTTGATGAGACGCAGAGGAACAGAAAGGCTGTTCCAAATGGCAAAGGCTGCAGAGATTTTGGAGATGAGAAGAACAGAGGAACATTGCAAGGATCCAACTGAATAACCTGAGGATAGAGGGAACGCACCCTCATCAATCTGAACTTGTCAGAGGAGCAAGATGCAAAATTCAGCATGTGCTCTGTGTGTCTTGTGCCTGAATGCAATCTCACACAGCTGCCATCACAGTAATACCCTGCGGATGGGTCTGAGATGGACCAATGCGTTTCAGCCCATGTGTTAGCAAAAGGGCATCAGTAGTCAGGTAGGTGATAGAACAAGAGCTAATTCAGTAATTTCACAACCAAATATTACTGAGGGTACAGCAAGACCCTGCGACAGCAGCCACCAAACCTGTTCAGTTCAGTGAAATTACACCACAGTACGGCTGATCACACCACCCCAGTGACCTGCCACTGCTCAAGAGCTCATTCTTCCAACCGCTTCACACTTCAGAATGCAAACCTATGACATTTCCCAAGTGTCTGCAGTAAGTAACCCACGCAGGGAACTTGCAGGAAAAGCCCAGGAACAGAGCAGCCCTAAGGTCTTACCAGAGGATGAGATGGCTCCTGGAGCTGCAAGGAGCAGTGTCTGGGATACAGCACCGAGCACAGCCCAAGGGATGTGCAGAGACCCGCCTGGGACACGCTCTCTGGTTATGAGTATCCTGGAAGGCCAAACGAGGAGGATTAACTAACGCGTGTGTGTGGCTGTGCTGCTGGTTCATTCTTTTCTCTCAGTGCACCCAGGGATGAATTACAGAGAGTCTGAGGTTCTCACTTTCAGAATCCTTCAAAAATTGCTTTAACAAAGGGCCAAATCCTCTACCCACAAAAGTCCACAACAAAATTGCCACGAGGGAAAAAGCAGATCCCACTTTGTGCTTTCTCCGCTCTCCATGGGAATATTTTCTCTCTCATTAGAGCATTGCTTCCCTGCTGTCCAAGCTGATGCATTTTGTTTCGAAATGTGACCTTGGCAAGCTCTGATTTAGTTAATGCACCTTTGAAAATTTCACTGGAAATTCTCAAACTGAAATAGATAATAAAAACAATGTCTCAGTCTTGCTGGTATTTCTGATCGCTGTGAAGGGAGTTCAGAGTGTCACAGGTTTGAGACACAGTGAATAAACTGCTGGAAGCCTGGCTCCAAGGAAGCAGCTGCAGCATCCCCAAACCAGGATGACTTCATTGCATAACATTAGAAAGAGGTGAGTCCCTTCCAAATGGAAAAATGCTTCAGACTTTTTATTAATAAATACTAGCATAGTGCCACACTTGGGCCAACTGCACAGACTGAAGGGGAAAAGGCCTAGGCTAATCTTCTTCGTTAGCATCCCATTTTGCGATATATCCTAATCTGCAGATCTATGCTCATAAGCACATATGATATTTTGGAACACAATTCATTCGGTCTTCTGATTAACTTGGCATTTTGTAAGGTTTGCCCTCAGCCCAAGCTTGCATTGCCAATCAGTTGCAGAATGTAAATACAGGCAAAAAGAAGGAAAGAGGGCTACAATGAATAAATTGTGCATTATAGTGTTCTTTGGTAAAAATGAGTCCCAAGCACGTCAGAAAAGAGTAACTCTAATATACTCCAACAGCTGGTATGGTTTATTTCGGCTGTCAGCAAATGTTGTGCTGTTCAATCAAGCCACAGCAATCTGTGCTCCCGATGCTTTACTGAGGGCATGTGCCAGACAGGATTGCCAGGACCCTACCGACAAGGATGTCCCGCTGGAGACATGGCAATGCTGATGTTAATAAAACTGCCCCGCTTAGTCACAGGAAGGCTGCGATGCAGAGCCAACATCTTATGCAAAGGAAAGTTATTTAAGGAAAACAAGGAAAGGGCTTGGAACACAGGCTTCAGTGCAGATGGATCATCTAAGCAACACTTGGCTGCACAGTGATAAAAACAAGAACTGAAGAAAGACATCCAAAGATCTGAGCAAACAGTGGAAGACAACAACTGGTGATGGTATCCAGATGTGCAGTTAACACAGCCACGACAGGCAGAGCTGAGAACGCCATAAACACCTTTCTTGTTTCCACCTTGCAACTTACACTAATCAGTTCTCTGCCTCCCTTCCTAAACCCCTCCATTTATGCTCTGTACACTCACCTCCGTGGCTGTGCCTCCCACTCATCTCTCAGTTACTCTAAGCCCTCGTAAACCGATGCCATCAGCACTTTCGCTATTTGTCTTTACTCTCCTCTGCATTTGTTTCTGTTCAGAAGGGGCAACCAAATCGTCCTCTGAGTTGTGGTACTGCCAGAGGATTTCAGAACATAAAATGCACAAGATAGTAATGATAATATCTTAACAGTTTTTAAGTTAAATCATTATTAAAGCAAGACTAAATACAGCGGAATGGGTGTAAAGATTCAGTAGTCAGTTCCTCTGTAAGACACCTTAAATATCAGCTTACAGGGCTTTCCTCACAACACTTTGTACTCTGATGTTCCTAAGATTAACCAGTACCTATATTTTTAAGCCATTTAGTAATGCTTCTGGATTTTTTTTCTGGATTCTTACTGAAGATCGGCAATCGGAAAAGGTGGAAAATTGCTGGTAAAAATAGTGAGTGAAAAAATAAATAAATGCAGTGGTCCATTTAAACAGACTCAGAGACATTTTAAGTGTGTATTGACACAAAACATAGAAACCCAGATGTCTGATCACTACATTAACAGCATCCTGGTTTAAAATCAGCAGTGCCTGTAGGGGTAAAGGGCTTTATTTTCCTTTGTCTCACAATGCAGCAGAGAAAACTCGGTCTCGCTCACACTCCAAAACCCACTGTTCAATAGTTTACTCTCCTTGCAGCTTTTATGCAGTAACTGGCCACTTACAAGAGAAAAAGACACGTATTTTTTTGGAGCTACAGTTAATTTGTGCCAGGTACATACCCACAAATATAGTAAGGACACACCTGCACAGGGCTGCTGAGGAAAGCTCGGCTGAATTAAATGAAACTGTGCACCAAGTGGTGGTGGGCCAGATCACCATGTGGTTGTGCTCATCTACAGCTCCAGTGCCTGGTTCAGGAGAGGTTCAGTTACGTTGTCTAAATTTGCTGCATAAACAAAGCCCACACAAGAAGGGCTGCAGCCAACACAGTATTACACCACAGAGAATCTAAACCACCTGCTGCTTACTTCTGGAACAGTTTCTGCGTTTCTGGATGGCAAGGGCTGTATTTTTCATTTTAATGGATGATGCAGAGCATCAAAATAACCTGCAAATACAGGAGGGATTTCTAAAAATTGGGGAGAAGAGTAAACCTTAGTACAGTTTGCATCCACAGCATTCACCTGCAAAAATGCTTTTTGTTCACCAATCCTTATTGAGCCTTGGGGGAAACAATTGCATTTCCACCCAGCTAATTCTCTCTGTCCCTCTATTTATTTGCCAAAAATTGCCTGGAGAATATGGACAGCTCCAAAGAAATAATGATATATCTCCTCAGGAAAAAAGAAAGACTCCCTTGTCTCACAGCATTCCGGATCTCCTGTATCAAGTGCCAGAAGAAGAAAATCGCCACCATATTTCTGCTGCAACAACAGGAAAACCTTAGGTCACCGTGTTTTGCAAGCAGCAAAGTCATACAATCCTATAGCATGGTCAATCCCCAAAAAATCTACAGGTTGCAGTTCTGGCAGTAATACTCCCAGAGTAAGAGCTGCACTCTCCAGGTCACTGTCTGAAATGACACTGAAGGGACCAAACGTACTGCAAATAAAGTTATTTTCTTGCTTCAGGTTTAGCTATTTCTACACTTTGAAGAGAATCTGCACTTCTGGCTAGCCCTGTAGCCGTTGCTTTCCTTTTGTCAACCCATAAAAACTCTGATGAATTTACAAAGATCGTGTGAGTGAGCACTGCAGAACCATTCAAGTCCTGACAATAAAAACCTCAAGACAAGATGCTGCACGAAACGGAGAAAGGACAGTTCAGAGCAGTATTAACAGCTGATGACAGTGCATACTGGAAATGGAAATATTTGTATATTCCTTATAGCCTCCTTGCCCAAACGGTATATATTATGACTAACTCTTCAGTAAACCACAGAAAGTGAACCTGGTGGGACTTCAGCTTTGTTGCCAAGGTGATACGCATTGAAAAATACCTAAAATAATAGTTTGGATCAGTTTTCAATCTCCAGACAGCCCTAAATTTATATACACAGAAATGTAAAAACAACCCCTTTCCTTCCACCCCTCGAAGAAGTTGGTAAACTAAGTTTATTTGGCACAGGAAAACATTGGCATGGGAGAGCCTCCTCCGAGCCTAGCCATGGTGGCTCCATGGACTATTTCGGGTCTCTGTGTGAGGGGAAGCATACTTAATGGTATTTCCAGCAGATCCTTCCTAAGAGCCACAGCCAGCCACAAATCCAAAAAATTCAAACTGCCTTTGATCCCTCCAGCAGCTTTCCCCATAATTTAAAATGTGCATCTGATCTCAATAAGAACTCAGATCAACAGTCCTGGACACCAAGAATGGCATTATCTGTACAACTGGCAAGTAGGTTTTTGTATTCCTAAGTTAAAATTCCTATTAAATCGCTTTAACAACTTAGAACACCCAGGTGATTTGGGTGTTGTTCACTTTTTCCAGCTGTTTGTTTGCACTATGAGTCATGTCACCTCTATTCTGGTCTCTCTACCTTTTGAATACGATCTGCTTGGTAAACACACAGGGTTCAGCCCAATGCACCAAGGCTAAAAGCTTCAACACAAAATCCTGAGTTTCTTTACACTTGCAGTGATGTAAATTGGGAAGATTTTTACTTACATGGGAGAAACATTTGGAGAATACATAGGTCTCCCATCTGAAACACACCCAGAGAAAATCTGCTGATACAATCTGCTGTTTAAAAGCCCTGCCTTAAGAGCATGTTTGAGAGCTGAATCATGCACTTAAATACACACAGCACAGAGAACTATGGAGCAGTGGAAACAACTGATGGCTTCATTCAGTTGTGAGCAAAAACGAGTCCTGAATTCTACTCCAGCACAAATCATTGTTCAGTGCTGAAAGGTCTTAAAGGAGTGCTTATGTAACCCATAAGACATAATCCAGTGCAATAAAATATGACTACCATAATATGTCCCATGGAGAGATGTGGCAGTGACAGCCAAAACACATCAGCGGAGGCAGTAAAGCCATGCCTGTGGTCAGCTGTGGGGAAATGACACAGATGTTCTTCCTCCAGTCACCAGATCCTGACCGCGTACAGGGGAAATCATCTGCAACTTCATGCAAACCGTTTTTCCCCTGATAACCAGCCAATACATTCCTCTGCAGCACAGAACCCTGTTCAATCCATTAGCCATAACCCAAAGAAGAACAGAATAATACATTATTACCAGAGAAGAAGGGCTGGAAACCAGAAGAGGTGGCCTAAAATGAGTCCAAAAGGGAAGCATGAAACATGGTCTTGTGCTGTAAGTGTAACATCAGACTCAGGCAGCAAGGTGAAAGGACATAATGAGCCATTGCTACACACCCAACAAGGACTAGAGAAGTACATGCAAATATCAGGGTTGAGAATAAAAGACATATGAGTAAAAAGGATGCAAATTAAATGTTATCTTATGCCACACTGATGTAGCACAGCACGTCCAAGTCCCACAGCAGCCCACCACGGGGCTGGCCTCGCTTTGCACAGAAACCTCCTCAGTGAGCTGCTGCCTTCCAGACCAGTTCCACTCAATTTATCCTTCCATCTCAAAAACCTTCACGAGACGTGAAGCAACTCAGAATTATCCAAAATTTGCTCACTTAATATACATTCAAAATCAACGTGCTGCTTCTAGATCAAGGACAATGATCAGAACATGAGGCAAGGCCTCGTGAGAGTTACAACCAATGCAGGGCTTTGGTACTTGCGTTTACCTGCTGACAGGCAGAAGAGACTCACCCACTGTGATGGTGAAAACTTCCTCCAGTCTGCACCCAGCACACACCAGTGCTGGCAGCTCTGCACAGGACTCTCCCATTTCTCATGGACTGGTTTTCTTCACGAATATCCACTTCCAAGTAAATCAATGTGGAGTTATTAGAGTTCCCCTTTCCATTTTGCTATCAGTTCTCCTAACATATCAAATGTGGCCACTGCACGAATGACTCTGGCTTGAGCAGCCAGCCCTTCTCATGAGGCTGCTTTCAGCTCCAAAATCAGCTGCCACAACCCCTGCGCCAGCATCACAGCTTTGGCAGCTCCATCCTCGCTGCTCACAGCCACGAGAGGGCAATGCTGCAAACAGCCATGCCAACGTGTTCCCTCCTTCCTCAGAGCAAAGTGATTCACTGGGGGATTTTATTTTATTTTTAGGAGGATTCAGGCTTCAGTGTTGAGGAGCCACAAGCATTCTCAAAGTAGCCAGCCTGAAAGAAGAGAAAGTCCCAATGGTGACAGCTCTCAGCACAGCAGCCTCCATCCATCCTGAAAGATCCAGAGATGACTCATTTCCTCCTGTGTATTAAAGATGCTGTTTTGAATTGTAGCTGTATTTTTAGCGTGTGTGGAAACATTCAACAAATAGCATATGTTTAAACTTTGCTTTTGGATGGTGTCCCACTGACTGACTAGCTCCTAATACAGACAAACTGCTGTTTCTCCCAATTGTGCTGGGACATCAGCTGAGACCAGTTCCAGCTCTTCAGGTTCTCAGTGTGAGGAAAATGAGGGCTAAAAGGGGAGAAGAGGAAAGGAAAGACCAAAACCACAGCCTGTAGTCAGGAAAAAACACTTTGGAATGGGTAAAAGTAAAAAAACCTGAAATTTCTGAGTCTAAACCATCTAACCCTTCCACCCAGTCACCATCATATCCCAAATTTTGATCAAAAAACCTGAAAACCTGAATATCCTGACTGAAGACGCAGTTACTACCAAAGTCAGAGTTCACCCCAAAGTGGGGAAAAATAATCAGACAAACTAAAATAAAGGTTATTATCCAGAGCGAAGTGTGAACAGGCAGAAATCCCCCAAATACCAAGCAAATCAACCACTCCCATGTCAGCAGCACCACCATGCTCCCTTCTGCTAAGTGTCAGTGATCCAACATGGCTATTCTGGTCTGGCATTTTCAGGTTGCCAAGCACTGCAAAGCACCCCAGCAAAAAGCTCCTGGAGCTCTATTTAACCTTGCAAATGCATCATCAGTGGATAATCAGAGATAAATACTTGGCGATCCTGCTGGCTTACTACTAAAGGTTGTTACTTCCTTCCCTGACTTTTCTGACCATGCTTTCCTTCCCTGAGCCGGTGTGAAGTACTGAAAGTTGACATCTTATGAACACTGTCTGCTCTGATTTTACCTACGATGAGATTTAGCAGTGATATCTCATCAGGCAGCTCTGTTCCAGTGCCCTGGATACAACCCCAGATCAGCAGTCTATGTACTCTGAGCGTCTCTGTGCAGTGATGGACGTAATAAGACTTGTGCGACTGCAAAAGAGCAGCTGCTCTGATCAGACACATACCAGCAGCATCACTGTATCTGGAGGGTACGAGCATAGTGGTAAGTGTATAAAAAAAAAAGAGGAGTCACCCAGCAGAGTGCCAAACAGCTGATCAGAGCCTGGTGAATCTGCTATCAGGGAGCTAAAGACTGTAGGACATAGTGTAAACACTGGAAATCCGCCAACGCCTGTGACTTCTTGGGAAGCGGAGATGAGGCAGAAGCATATCCTCCAAAATCCAGGCCTGGTGCCTGTAACGTCTGTTCAGACACTCCTACCACCAACTCATTTACTTTTCTCCTCCTTATTTAAAAAAACCAGCAAACACATCTGAATGCAAGCTTCAATTTTGGAAATCCCTAATCACGACAGTTCTTGGCTGTCAAAAGTCACAAGGATAGAGCTGAGAAAAGCTGCCCAGGTATTTTTCCATTCTCTTCCCTTATCTAAACATCTTGAGAGCTGCTGTCAGAGAGGAGACAGGGATGAACCAGCGTGGCAGCTTCTCTGCCCCTGTGCCCCAGGGACTGCATCGCCTTTTCACATTACCAGTGTCCTGTGTAGCCTCCTGCAGAAAACCACGTCACAACCTGGCAGAAGAGTTTTCGGCTCACCAGCTGTGCACCATCCTCACCTAGGGAGTCTGTGTCTGA
>NW_010180326.1:84942-87681 GCF_000695765.1 Mesitornis unicolor | reverse complement strand
GGTCCCTTTCAACTCCTAATATCCTGTGATTTTGTGACCAAATGGGTATATATGCTCCCAGAGCTCACTTAATGGCACTCCAACTGCAGAAGGCACTCAGGCTATGGGAGCAAACCTAATCCAAAGTTTTCATCCACAAAGTTTGCAATGTGGGGCTGGGTCCTGAGGAACTGCTTCACTCCACTGATTTGCTTCTACTGCACTGGACTAAAAATCGCTTATGTCCCAACCTGTCATTAAATCTTGTTCTACTGAATATGTTACATTCAAAGGAAAAGATATATTACTGAGTTATTAAATTTAGGAGCTACAAATTATGCCCTTTATATAAAGATGTCCTTACTTGGTCTTACACAAAATGCTTGGAGAAGTACAGGCCTTGGGTATAAAACTGACATTCCCATTAGAAAATCTAAAATTATCAAATGCCTCAGAGGATATTTGACTCCAGAAGAAAAACAGCAAGAGGGAAGTCACAAAACATGTAACAGCATGAAAGTGCTACAGTCCGTAAAAGACCGTAAAAGAGAGCGAAATCCTTCATCCTAATAATTTTCTTCCTTTTCTGTGTGCAACGTCAGAGGAAACTTTTACTTAGAATCCAAAGAGAGGGAATGTCAAGGAAGAACTGAAGAGAGGAGCCGAATTAAAAAGCAAAGACTTCCATACCAAAAATGCTATCCACTGACAACTCCCAATTCAGCAATTAAGCAGTCCCATTTAAACTATGACAGCAAAGGACTATTGGATGATGGCAGCTTCCATATTGTTCTGCAAAGGAGTCCCACAGCATGTCGGAATTGATAAATATCAATAACTTATGTTTCAGAGGGGGCATGATACTTAACAGGAAGCTGCAACTGCCAAATAGTTGCATGTGAAGTGCACTGTATTAATCTAAAGCTCTGGTAGCCTGAACATAAGGACAACAGCAGTTTCCACTTACTAAACCATAGCTTCATGTTAGCTTTTTGTACTTACAGCTTCTATTCAAGAAGCAAAACCCATATACAGCCATATTCAGATTTTCTGTGTAGAAACTCCCCAGGGGCCACGTTCTGGGAATCAATTTGACTTTCATTAGAAGTTACTTAAAGAAAATGTACTGAGAGCAAGGACCCAGGTAACAGATACCATTATTCATAGCATAAGGAATACAAAGGTGATCAATGCAAAGAAAAGGAAATGCTGATACATGGTAAAATGACTTCTAAAAGAGGAAGAGAAAAACTGCAAACTTACAAATACGCATGATTTAAATACTGTCCTCCGGGCTTACACGGCCACATTTCCACCCCAAACACTCTTATGTTTGATCTCTTGCTTTAAGAGCATGTTTGCAAAATATTATTTTCACCTTCTTACATTTAGCAGAATTTTTTAATGTGGTTCAAGTTAATTATGCTACATCTGACTTATCACTAGAAGGAGCTAAATATCTTAACAAATGCTCTCATTGCTGACATTTCCCCTCTCTATTTTTTGAGCATGTGTAGTTGCATAAGATTGTATCTACGAATAGCTTGTGGAAGTTACTGATGCTTTAACTGAGCTAAGAGATGTGTGTTTTGACAGTGAAAGTTTCCCTCACACAAAACAGTCTGTGAAAGTGCAGTGATCAGATGGGCTTCACTCACTGAATACACTCCTGCCTGTAGCTTCTTTGTTAGACATTATAATGGAAAATTATGCAAACTTCATACGATTGAAGATTCCAGTCTTTGCAAATAAACTGACATTGAATTTAGTAGTAATCCTAGATATGGCAACAAATTTAGCTGAGGTGCTTGGGCTGCTTGAGAATCTGATGTGCCTACTGTATGCCCCAAAGCTACAGGTCAAAGTGCATAAAATGACTAAAACATTTACCTGAAGGTGAACCCACACCTACTACTGGAATTTGCAGGTTATTTATGTTTATTGTTGCTGGTATTAATTCACATTTTAGGACATGTGACAGGTTCTCTGTCATGGTAAAACACGTCTACCCAGCACTGTATCATCTTCTATCTGCAGAGCAGAACTATTTCTGTCTCTACTGCTATCTCTCTCTCTCCTCTCCAATGTGTTCTGCTCTCTCTCTCCCTCAGCTCCTCACTGCTCAGCCTCATCAGCTCCTCTGCCCCGTGTCTCTTGAGATACATGGGAGAGAAAGCAAGGCAGAGGAGTTTCCAGGTGAGATGGGATGATGAGGCAGCCAGAGCAAGGCAGTGAAGCTGCTGAAGGCAGCTGAACTTGCCCGTACTCCCCTGAATCAAAATGAAACATAATGTAAGCAAGAGAGTTAACACAGATCTCCCCTCTGCTGGCTGTGTCACTGTTGGTCGGGGACAATCTCTTGGGCTCGTTTTCAGCTCAACCTCCTTGCACAAGCCTCCTTGGTAGCCATACAGCTCCTTGGAAAGCCTCCTCCTGCGGTCTCTGGTACCTGGCTGCACTTCCCAGCAGTGCCGCTTTTCTGTGGGGCTGCCAGCTCTTCTCTCACCCTCTCACAGCTCCCAGCCCTCCTGCCTGCTCCTGCCTCCCCCTTCTTCCTCCAGCAAATACAGCCGCTTCTTCCACTATCCTCCATGAAAAAAAAAGATATTCCTTCGCTTGCCATGCAATGGCCTGGAGGAGGAAGCAGCAGCCCATCTCCCTGCTGCACAGCGTGTCCCTTGTGAAGGACCACAGCGCTGGCCAGCGTGACAATTTAAACAGCCTCCCCTTTCCAGCAAAACCTCTAGGTCACTTACCACA
>NW_010180326.1:67292-84911 GCF_000695765.1 Mesitornis unicolor | reverse complement strand
GGAAAGGAAAGACTTTGGTGGAAGATGCTTTCTAATCAAGTAGATATTTTTAGACTGATGCTTCCTATCAGTTCATTTATCTGCTGCTATAAAGCTTTTAAAATAAAATAAACGAATTCAGGCTCTAGATAACTGCCAGGGAAAGCACTGGGCATGCTGAGCAGCTGGGGAAGATGAAGAAAGCTGGAGCCTCCAACCAGACCTGGAAGCCAGACAGGTTTGCTGAAGGCTTTCCAAAAACTGTATGTACCCACACCAGCTGAGGCCAAATAATTTCCTGAGAAGGGACAAAACAACCCATGGGGCTAATATTCAACTCTGACAAACAAATCTGTAGAAGCTTGAGACGACTGCCTTCCATCATGTGGACAACTGTATTTTGTGGTTAAAACACATTTCGCTTTCCCTGTGACATGTACAATATGTCGCACTTCAAACTTTGATTGATAGTCTGAAGGAAAAAAAACAGTAAAAAACCCACCATGCAGCTCCCTCTGACTTGAAACTGGAATTCTCAAAGGGACAAAATAGTTCAGTCATATCAATCCTGGGACTTGGAAATCAAGAGAATGAGACTCAAAAGTAATGATATTGATGAGGGAAAAATCAATTATGCCTCCATATATTTGATTTTCTTAGCTGATTTTGTTCATTTAATGCAGTGAACACTGATTTTGTTTTGTCTCCTTCTCAGTTTTTGAACACTTGGAAATATTATTTGTGTCACATTTTCAAGGTTTGCTCTACAAATATGAGCACCACGGTTGTATTTAAATTTGCAAAACAGGAATCACATTTCTTGCATACCAGAATTAGTCATGCATAGTACATGTTGAATGTTATAACTTCCAAAACCAGGTAAAAAGTCCATTGCCAAGGAAGAACAAGCTAATTTGGCACACCTTTAAATAAAATATTATGCAGGGGCAAAGACCTCTGAAAAAGGGAACTGATTTGTGATTTCTGACAAGATGAACTTATAGAAACTATGTCTGTCTGTAAGCCAAATGTCTGTTAACATATACAAACAGGATGCCATTACTCAATGGCCTAAGGTTTAAAGGAGAACAGCTACTATTAAAAGAGTTAACAACTATTGGAGTAAAACACTAAGTTCCCATTGAAAGTAATAACCAGTTTTATTCCTTAGTGATATTTAATATTAATTTAGAAGGTCTCAAAGAAAAATGGCTGATGAAGAGCACTTTTCATCTCAGTAGATCATGAAGTGTCTTATAAAGGCAGTAGGTAATAATATCCGAACTGCACAGATGCAGACACTGATACAGAATAAAATTACTTTGGTTAGCATCATATAGAAGACACCATGGGAACATTGGTCTACATTACTGACTGGTGCACAGAGAACAAGGGCTTCATTTCCTGCGAGCACATTTCCAGGACCACAAGCCCCTGTTACGCTTTTGCCTGCAGCGAGGTTCCTGGAAGCTGCAGGCTCTAGGTGTGCACCCCACAACTGTAGGACCCAAGTGCTGGGGGATGCCATGCGCAATGTTGCAAGTCAGTGCACCAGACAGTGGCCTGGGGTGCAGTGACAACCTCGGATCTCACCAGAGGAAGCACCTCAAGCGTCATCTTGGGGTGCGTGCATGCTGCGTGGCTCCCAGTACTATACAGGCAACAGAAACCCACACCCAGAAGGAACCCCTCCAGCACACTAAATCACTAGCACCAAATGCCCTGTATGACACCACAGCCAAGCACACATCAGAGACGCCATGGGTCCAAGTGCATGGTCCCTCAAGGCTGTGATCTTTCCTGCACATCTCCCTGGCACCCCAGCCACTGCAGAGTCAGGAGCCTCGCTCAGCCCTTGAGGCACCTCCTTCACTCTGCTTCTTCCCAAGCAGGAAGTCAGGGGACTGCTTCAGATTTCTGCATGGCCGTTTCCTACAAAACAGTGATCTTGCTGAAAACACGGACTGAAACACTGCACTTCCCACCCTGGTATGGAACAGTTACTGTCAGCAGGGTAATTACTGTCCCATGGAGAGCGTAATGACATGCCATGCTCTGAAAATGTTCCAGGCTTGCAGGGTGTTTGGGACTTTAAAACTTAATTTTGTTTATCGCCATAGAGCTGTAGCATAAACAAAGAGATTTAAGTTTCATTTGTCATGATGTGCTACTTTGATAATGATTTTTCACTTTTTATTTAAAGCTTTAGAAACAATCTTTTTAATTTTTTCCTGATTCCTGCCATTTTATTATATAGCCAGCAAGATTGAATCCAGAGTCCATACACTCAGAGAAAGCACTGCACTATGAGCTAGCACACACTAAATAGAATTTACTCCTTCTATATACCAAACTGGCGAACTTGCCCATTGAAACAATCCTCTTGTTTTGGAGCTTTGCTGCCTGTTCAGATTTTCATTTGCCACCTTATTAAAATTTTTGGTGACATTCTCAGTGAAATTCACTGTCTCTTCATGTGAAAGAAGACCAAAAGTAAAAATGTAAAGTATTTCTAACTTGTAAATAATCAAACCCTTTCTGCTCATAAAAAGTATGACACCATTTCCCTTAGGACCTCTTCTTTTGCCTCTATCTGTTACACAGCCCAGTAGAGCCATGTTATGGACTTTGAACAGATACTAAGCAGATTTATGTATCTGCTTTTATCCAGCCCTTGAAGAGGCCTGGGATGAACCTGATTTTCCCACTGCAATAGGTAAGATAAAGACAGGTTAAAAAGCTAATCTACAGCATAGAGTGTACTAAATATATATAAACATATATATACGCATTGTATCTGTCATCCATTTATTCAAGAAACGTGTACTCTGCAGTTAAGCATCATGGGAACAAATAATTCCTAAAATTGATTAATACTTTCAGACAAAAAAGCCATTGTTGGTGTTTTTAATTTTTTAAAGTTTGGGAACTTTATCATGTCTTCAATGTCCAGAATGATTAAAAAAAAATAAAACTGCATAGCTGTAGTAGTGATAAAGCAATTATAAAAACAATCAAGGAGAAAACCAAAACCAATCTCCTTCTTCCAGCTAGAATTAAAGCTTTATTTATTTATTTATTTTTACATTTTTACTGTACGTTAGGCCAATTGCAATATGTAGAGAGTAACTGCTTATATGAGAAGCCATATTTCTTTTTGTGACAGGAATGTATCTGTAAAAGCATATTTCTTTTGCTGGGCAATAGCATATACACACTGAAACCAACTGACTATCTGCATCTCTTGATCTGTTATTTTAAATGTACAGATACGACTTTGAATAAGATTCTTTCATTAAATATTATCATTATTAATAGATGTCATTTGTGTGTGGGTAGTGCCTAAAGGCAGCGACTCAGAAGAAACGCCTCAGCAGATTAGACATTGCACACGGATGAAATTAAAAGACACTCTCGCCTGAGAGGCTTTACAGTACAAGGTCCCAGGCCTGTGTGCTGGGTACGCATGGATTTTGGTCTAACTGCTCTTAAGAGCCTTGACCTTGTCCACCCATCAACCTAGGAGAATGCATCAGGCTTGTACACTACCAGATCCAGTCTGTCCAAGCACATCACCCATCAAGGGTGCACAAACCTTGCTAAATACCCCTTCTGTCACCTCAACATGATCCTCCTAGGATCCTGTCCACCTAAGACATGAATGACATCTTTCTGGAGGGAACCCAGACAGTCAGCCTGGCACCTCCATATCTCACCAGTGGCCAAGACACAGGTGTTTGTTCAGATGTCCCTGAAACAAAGGACACAGAAAATCAAGGGACTCTTTTTCACTGGGATCCTCCGAAAGGAGTGCCTGAGCTGACTGCATTATTGAGGCAGTACAGTTATTCCAGACAGACCAGATTTCAACCATGGCTCACTCTGGTCTTCCAGGTGACAGGATTTAATGGGAATGCCCCTCCAAAAAAATGTGTTACATTCAACAATTCTTCAGGCCACACAATCTTGTCTATTTTTTGCATAAATGGTTGTATGCGTGCATGTATGAACCCTCAGCATGAGATGAAATTCTATGTCCCTAGTCACCGTAACTGAACCAACCCACATGGTCTATCACCTTTGTTTCTAGGGTGCCTGTAACACCAAGAATGGCCCTACAACACTTATGTTCAGTTGGCAGGCACAACCAGCATAAGCCACTGACATGTTCACAGAGATTCTCAATGAGATACACTTTGTCAGTGCAGTGTCCTCTCAAATCTGGATGCAACTGGATAATAGGATTGCTAGGTAATCCTGGTCTTGATGTATGGCCAGCAATGCCGGATGGGGTGTACTGTACACAGTCAAGGACTGTGTGTCAGTTGTAGAGTGCACCAGAGCAGGGTGCAGGCATTGTGACTGTGATATTCCAGCTCCGACTGACTCTGCCCACCTCGGTGGGACTAAGCAAGGCTGTCTTTGGCTGCATGTATGCATTTGTCCAAGGGACCTCAAACTGTGTATTGATTCAGCTGTGCAGGGCTATGCGGGAGAGCGTTCCTGGCAGACAAGTCTGTCCTTGATGTGGCATGCTGCTCAGCTTGGGAAAGGGCAGAGAGTAAACCATCCACGCTGCAGGTGTTTTGAGGATGTTATATGGGTGACACTGGTTTGTGGGATTAGTGGCATAATGGTGTGGGCTCTGCTGCACTGCTATATGAGGCATGTCTGGCAGGCCAGGGCAGCTAGGTGAGCTGTTCTGCAGTCTGCAGTCTGCCAGACTGCCTCGGGGGTGTGTGCTGAAGGACTGATTGGTCCCACGCTTGCCCCAGGCATTCAAACTAAAGTGTTTTCATGAGCTCTATCTATTAAGTGGAGGTGCTGGTGAGCGTATTTATACCAGTTTTGCAAATTTAAAGGAAGTAGGTACCAATAGCCCAGCTATCCCAAGCCTCATCCCAGTGCTGGGATGGAAAGAGAGAGCTGTTCCCATGGCACACCTCACCTCTGCCTCAACAAGCACCACAAAAGATAAATTCCCTTGCTTCTTCCCCACCAAGCCAAACTTCCCAAGAAAGCACCACTGACATGAATGTGCACAACAGCTTTTCCAGCAGTCTGGTCTGTTCTGGCAGCACATGGCTGTCACTGTCAAGATGTGTACCAGAATATAGTACAAAGATACAGTTTTGTGGAATCTGTATGCTATTAGACACTTATAGTGCTAATATAGAAAAAAAAAGAAATGTAATTTGACTGTATACAACACACGTCCCTTGAACAAAACATTGTTTTCACCTGCTATTTAAAAAAATAGCAGGCTTTGACCTTTCTCTTTTTAAGCATTCAGTTTTATTTTAAAAGACTAAGGCAAAGAATCTAAATATGGGTTGTGCCCTTGCCTAGTATTTCAACCTCCTTTAATCTGCAAGTAGCTATCAAAGCTGCAATCCACATATCAGTAGTGGCCTTTGTAGGAAGAAAATCTATTTTCAAGGTACAGTTGAGGTTAATAGCCATGTTGCTCTTCTTTTTCAGAAGCTCATTTAGCAGCACTATTATGATGAGGATGATGATGATTGATTACTAACTTCTGCCTTTTTGCACAAAAAGCACTATTCTTGATTGGCTAACTACAAATGCTGTAATGGTCATTAACTTTGTTGCAGGAACTACTGCCAAAGTGATAAATAGATTTGGTTTACATTAGCTACAAGCCTAAAAGCATCATCTGACCTCATTAACAGATCTAATCAGATCTGGAATTTTGCTCCCTAAGAAGGAAGACTATCTTTTTTAGGACAAGAACTCCAAGGCTTTTTTCTGTTCTCCATAAATACAAATGTTGAATTTTTGTTCTATTGAGGTAAGGTCACAATTCCCTCCAGAACGCTTTGTGCAAATGCTAGGCATTCAAGTTTTCCTTACTTAATTTTCATTCTGGAAGAAATTAAAACTCCTCCTAGGAGGCATTAAAAGCTACCCATACAAGCCCAGGGAAGCTGTGTTTCTTGGAAAAGTGGTCAGTTTGCTGAAGGAAACAAGAACAAAACCTTTGTGTATACATGTCTGGAACTTCATGTTTGTATGCTGAAACCTACACCAAAATTATATGGTTGATGTACAGATATAGCTGCAGATTGCATTTGATCTCGTAATTTATATTTCCCTCCTCATATCTGCAAATTGTTTCTTGTATCCTTCACCTTTATTTCTGTAAGGTGAAGGTGTAACACACTCCTTACTGTTGCTGTGCTTCTCACTCTCCCTACCTAACAATGTCAGAAACTATTAATTTAGCATGCCTGGAATATGTTTTCTCTCATGTTGTGCTTCAGTCTTCTGCTAATTAGCCTGAATAATTAATTTAAACGAGCTCTAGTCAGGTCCTGTATTCAGCTAGGCCATGAGTGTGTGTCACAGTTGTAATCCAAAGTTGATAGTTTTAGTTTAGGGGACGATGTGGATCTGAAAGAAGCCTGGAAAGGACTGTTTTAAAAGCACACATATGATCCTCAAGGATAGCCCAAAATGTTCTCATACCGTGTGGACTAATACAGGCATGTGCTAAGGGTTTCAGATGAAAAGCCTCCATTTTAAACTCCTGTATCTGGCTTGCTGCTGGACAGTCAGCACTGTCTCACTGTTCTGAGACCCCTTGACTCCCACCTGTGCTGAGTTTGAAGCCCAGCCATGTACTACTGAATGCAGGCTGCAAGCTTTTCTCAAATTAAGTAAGACATTTTTCTGGGATGTGACAAAAAGAAATAAATCCCCTCTCTTAGTATCAGAGTCCACCTTTGATTATCTGCAGTAGGTGTCAGTTTTGCCTTATGCTGCCCAACTGAAAACCAGACACATTCTAGACACTTACATCCCTTATGGGATTCATTGTATGAGCTCAAATCACAGAAAGAATATCCTTTTCCTCCTTCTTCTTTTGTAGTGTCCTATTGACAATGAGTGAGCTCTGCTCAGCACAGATTGATCCTACAGGTACATCCAGGCCAGACTTTCTCCACTAAGCGAAGCATTCCTGTAAGGGCATAGTGAAAACTCAATGCTGAAATGTCACTGGCTTCTTATATTCAATGGAAAGGGCTCGCCAGCTCTGAAACTCAGTTATTAGGCATTATTATTATTAGGCATTCTTGTTTGATTTTGCTGCACTAAAGGGTCATCAAGTTCTGACTCAAATGCTTTATAGTAGGCTTGGATCTACGGTTGACACCACTCCATGCTCATTTGTTTTTTATATCTGAATTGCTATCTGAATGACAATTTGTTAAATGGCATAGTCAGAGAAAAGTATTAATTTTATTTTAAAGAAGGAATGCCAAGAGAGGATGACCTGTGACTTGCTTCCAGGATCACAAAGAATGTCACTAAAACTCAAGAGTGGTCAATCTAACCCCATGCCCAGTGTAAGCTTCTCCCCTAGACTGGCATAATTTCACCCTAGCAATATTTTGCTCCAGTATTTACAGTCAACCTTAGCAGCTGCTCTACATGGACACATTTTCTTATTGCTGTTTAACAACCACTACATCCTCTTGTTGCTCAAAAGTGCATGCCACTTATTAAAATAATTTAATTAAATGCCATTCTTCTCATTGTATTAATTTTATTGCTACTGATCAAAGAGGCTGAAAAAATGATCAAATCTCAAAATTAAAAGTACACAGCAGAGTTCTTGCTTCTGTCCTTATATAAATACAATCCAACCTGAAGTGATTAACTTCAACTTTGGCCAGAATAGAGAAATAAAAATTAAAAGGGAATGCTGTTACTAAACATAGGAAGAACAATCATTTTGGGAATTCGAAGTCAGGGTTAAAGGCTCATTTTACTGAAATCAATGGCCACGGTCCTGATGACTTCTGTCCAGTGAGGATCCTGTCCCTGGCTCCCAATTCCTCTTGCAAGTACTCTACCATTAACTAAAGAAGTAGCTGTGCTCTCTCCTAATGAGAACTTTGCAATAGCTAATCAACAATTCTTTCAAACCCGTAGCATCACCAGTAATGAACAATTAATCCTCCATCTCCTTAGAACTGAGTTAAGCTCAGAACAGAAAAGGACAGGCAGCAAAAGAAAATGGACTCTGTGAAGCATTAAGAAATAAAAATGAAAAGATCATAAAGAAAACAAACATTAAGGGTAGAAGAGCAATCAATAAAGTCCAAAGCTTGCAAAGATTGTCTTGGAAAATAAGTATTCTAAAGGAATTTAAATAAGTATAAATGAAATTCTCAGAAAGATTTATTTAAGAGTGAACTAATTCTTCAGTGCAATTTCCTTTTTTCTTCCCTTGCTTGATTGTCTCTTAGGCTACTTCACTTTCTGCGTATGGTGCCACATGGCAATAACACCACATTAATCTCACATTAATATGTAAGTTATATATGTTCTTCCATAGTGATTATTCCAGCAAGCAAAAGGTTAACACATTTAAATGAATGCAAATGAGACAGTGGTTTGTTATTGGCTGAAAGTGCCTCAAAACAGACTAACAGTGATAGATGCAACTTTGCATCTGCAGTCTAATTAAAACTAATCTAATTAGATATGGTGCATCTGTAAAGCAGCCTGAGCGCTGCAGAGAACACACGAAATTCCTTTTATAGTTGGAAAGAACTTCCAAGAGCCAGTGTGTCTGCCCTTTCACTTTATTTGGAACCACGTTAATAGCAGGTGAGTAATCAGCAAATAAATTCTCTGTAGCTGCTTTGGAATTGTTCATTCACAGAAGCAGAAGCAGTGAATATATCCACAGATACATTACAACAGCAACGGAGGCCACATTGACGGGGGGAGGTAATGTCCTTTCATTAGGCAAAATGATACAGTTTGAGAAAAGAAAAAAGTTTGAAGCTGTAATTCATCCTTCAGCCTCACTTATTAAGGCAGAACTCAATTACAAAAAAACACTTTCACCTATGTGTTAGGTTACTGATGTGGGTTGTCCACAGCAAAATCAGGCATGATCAAAATCTTGTCTTGTTGGGGAATTTCTTTTAAAATAATCTTATTACAAAATACCTTTTTTTTTTTTGTCTGGCAAATAAACATTCCACAGACATTGTATTCAGCTTGAAAACTTATTACTCTCAATTGAAATTCTGCCATAAGCGATCCTAGCACTGAGAACTAAAATGGCTACAAGGTAATAAAATAATGTGTATAACCCTCTACCTAGCATACAGTCTACAGGCCGCAAGACCAATGTAAAAGAATAAATTCCAGTCTTTTATAGTTTTTCTTTCCCTCTCAAAAATTCAGGTAAGGAACTTCACGTTAGAAAACCATCTTAAAATGCTTAAATCACTAATTCTTAGATGAAAGAAGGTCAAAGGAGGACAAATCTTGATGAAGAGTTCAGTACAACATACTTTCATGAGGTACTACAGTAGACAACGATACTCTGCATATTCCCACCTTAGGGAAACGGTCTGAACTGTCTTGATCCTGCTGCAACCTAAAATAACTATGTTTGTAGAAAGCCAAGGATACACAGGCACAGCGCTTGGCAAGATTCTGAATCCATGCAGGGTAAAGAGGGTTTCCAGATCTCATTGTTTTTCTTCTTTCTCCCTTTCCCAAGGCTCACCAGATTGCTAAAACGTTGAATTTAGTAATATCCAGATTGCTAAAATGTTGAATTCTGATATGTCCTTGACTCTGTGGGAGAGGCATGGCTCTATTCCTGCGAAGCTCTCCACATCAGGCCACACTTTGTTTTAGAGTAAATTCATGGAATAAGAGCATGCAAGAACTATCCTGTAGATAGGACACTATCCTAGAAGGCCAGCAAACTGACTCTTCCTACCATTTTAGATGAAATATTCACTCTACGAAAAACTGAAACAGTCTTGAGAGTAAAGCTTTCTTTCCCTGGTTGGCATCCTAACCAGTGAGCTATTCACCCCACATAAGTCAGAAGCTAAGCCACTTCTCCCACAGACCCAGAGTCCCTGGGTCTCCCATGGAGGATTTCTGCATTAGCCTCAGTGAGAGGGAGGAGTAATGCATTCTCCATGCAGTCCAACCTATACTCTCTCTCTTCTCTCTGGAGTGAGACACATGGGTTTAAACTTGTTTAGGCTGAGAAAGATGCAAGCCATGTTCCTCCTCCTCTCATGACAGTGCCTTAGCAACTATCCCTATTACAGAATAAAATTGGTGACACTACTAGCTTTTCTCTTTCCTTCTTTAGCCCCACTGTAGTCCCACTAGTTCCAAGAATCAAAATAAAGTCTCTGAGTAAAAGAGCAAGAGATAAGGCAGATAAGTCCCATAGTGAAAACTGGGTTTGTTGCTTGGAAAAAAAGAACATAGAAGGCTCTGTTATTGAACAGAAATCATAAATGATGAAAATGCTCAAAATTGTCCCATTAAAGTAATTTTCTTTGCTGCCTGATGTTTCTAGACAAGTAGAGCTTCAATTTGAATCCTTTCAGTTGTACATAGTTCAATTAATTTCACAAAACTATGCTGAACAATGTTTGCAGGACTATGTCTTGAGGTGAACTTACTAATGCACAGGAAAAAAGTATTGCATGGTTTTGACAGCATTCTTTTAACCTAGGGAAGATAAGTGTTGTGATTCATAGAAAACTAATATTTTGGTAAGTCATAACTGATTTTCAAATGAAATGTCAGTCTGAAATTGCTAATCAAATAGTCATTCTCATGGTATTTTTCTATATGCTGGTGTGAAATTTACTCCATTGTAGAAGCTTGCAAAAGTCATCTTTCATAATTCAAAATCTACATTACGGTGAGGTTTATGTGCTGTAGAGGTTGTCACAGAGGCCCATGCAACAGAATTAATATTCCCCTTTGTGAGTACATGCACTGATGGTTAACAGTACTGTGCACTACTCTAAAAAGCCTTAGGGTAACAGAGACTCCAGAAAAAATGTGTTTTCTTTCTCCTAAATATGTTACATGAAGAAAAGTTCAGTATGAAAAACATTTAACTTTATACAAGGGAAATTTTATTCAGCTGTAGATTTTCTTGATGTTGTATTTTATCACGTTATCATACATTTCCTAAGGAATGAAAAGGGAACTGTCAAAATACGTTGTTTTTACATCATATTTTGATTTCACAGCAGTTTGGAGCTTTCAGAATGTGGTACAAGTGTGGCTGTAGGTACATTGCATTAAGGACATTACATTTACTTGTTTTACTCCTTATTATGTATTACTTAGTCTCCTAATTAGTCATTATGTATTTATTGTTTGTGTATTTTTATTTATTATCTTTGCTATTACTCTTGTATTACTTTGATTACACGTTTCTCCTATGTTTGCTCAATATATAGTACTCATAATGCAACTACTTTTATAATGTATGAAGGCCTTATGGCTCAGCCACCTGTGAATAGTCTTTAAATCAGCACAGAGTTTTAAGTCACCATAAATATAGTGTAGCATTTTATATGGTAAAAAAGATATAAGATAAAAGATACAGTCAGATAGAAATTCTTTATAAAACCAACATAGGATATCCAATGAGAAGTTTTTAACTTCTTCTAGACTTAAAAGTCAACTATAGTGGTGAGCACAACACTTAATAAAAGTTGAATCTTAACCCTGTGCTGCTTTTGCTGTATTTTCAATAACCAAAGAATGCAGCAAAATAATACTGATTTGCCCAAATTATCTCAGAAATAAATCTGCAAATAAATCTGCAATTTGCCTTACTTTCTGATCACTGAAGCTAGCATTATCACTTTTCAGCACAGCAAAATTAGGACTTATTTGGTGAAACCTCAAGAAGCGTTTCCAGAAACCAGTAGATAACTTCTGCTTATTTTGAGATGACACTTTGAGTGTTTCTAATCAGACTTGACACAAACTCCTGGATCTGCTGGTGGTGAGGAGCCTGTCCTTGCGCTGAGGAAAAGGAAGACCTCACCAATACTCCTTTGCAATGGAACTTCAGTGTCAAAGTTGTGGTTACATGCAGGAACACTACAGTATATGAGAAGTGCAGTTGGCAGAGGTAAAAATGGATCAATACATTTTATTGTTATGGTGAAATAGTCCTTTAATAAGGACAAAGATTTTTTCTCCATCACCTGCAATATGCAGTAAGCTTGGAAGATATTTTTGTGCTGTGACTAGTATTCAACCCATCCTAAAACATAAATAACTTAGGTCAGCAATGCTGTCCCAGGAGACTCCACTAAAGTAAGCAAGCTAGTTATATTTATTCAGGCACATCACGGTAGAGGTGACACTTGGTGAAAGAAGAAATCCTTCCCTGGAGCAAAACTAAATGCCATTTACCTCACTGCTGATGGCTTAGAGATCCAATACCTCTGCAGTGGCCTCCATAGATTAAACCACTGAAGAGTTAAAAATACCACCCCCAAATAAACCCTATTAAATAGCTCTCTTTTCAAAGTATTCTAGTTATGACCAACAAGTAGACTATATTTTGATTGATAGCCCTTTTATCCTTTTATGAAAGCAGTTTCTGACAGGCATACCCCTTGCAAGTGGCTAGGACTCATTTAATTGGCCTCACTGGCCTTCAAGTCGAACCAGCTCATGCCAGGAAACAACCTTCTGGAAGGCAGCAGTTTTCCTTTGGCTTCTCTAAACTTGGCAACACTGTGATTTATCCTGGCTTGCCTCAATTGTTGATCCTTATCTGAGGTCACACACAATTTTGCTGACTGACATTGACATTGCAGCGTCACATGCAACAGTTTTCTCTTCTGATTTGCCTTCCAAAAATGTTTCTTGTCCAACTAGTAGCATAGTTAGTAGCAGTCAGAAAACACTTGAGCAAGGATATGAGGTTTCCAGTTCACAGCTCAGCTCAGGAACATTCAACATATTAATGTGGTAAAGCACAAACACTGACAGGATCCCTGTTAGTCTTGAGCAAAAATCCAGCCAGTCCCACCCTCGAGACTTCTGCCACTGTGACAAGAAAAAAATTTACATTTTACAGTACATTAGTCTTGAAGCTACTGAAAAATAAACATTAGAATACAGATTGCTTTGATAAAATATTAGTTTAATGCTTTTCACTCCTTCTTACGAAGCCCTGTGTGAAGTAGAGGGAAAAGCAGAGAAATACTGTTTTATATTTATTCTTTTTCATCAGAAGTATCCTATGGCAGATAGTTACCCTGGAGAACAGAGAAGAGACTAGCACTGGCAGGGAGCCTTATGCTTCTCTCACCCATATGTCAAAAAAATTTCAGAGGCTTTAACTTTCCTCCTGTAACTGTATTCTCCATGAAAGTCTTAGCATGGCAAAACTGGTTTTGGTTTTTTTGGTGGTTTTTTTTTTCTGGAAAGTCAGGAAGTGTAAATGAGAAGAGAAGGTGCTGTATGATGAGGGAAAATGTAAGGAAAAGAGGTCATAGATGAAAAATGGTGAGATGACCTGAAGTTGTAAGTCACAAATTGGTTATAATTTATTTTCAGATCACAGATGTGACTTCTAATGCTTACAAGCCATACATCTCATCAACATACTCTGTAATAGTAATTCTCAGAGCATCAGACCTATTGACATGGAGATTGTGAAGACATATGCTGTCTTTAATGGTCATCTGTCTGGTGGAAGCAAATGTTTTACCTTCTTTGAGAAAGAATCACTAATTATTGTTATTTTTTTACCTCAGAAAAGGCAGTTTTTAGTTCACCTAGCATCAGAACAGGAGCAGATTTTTTAAAGCTCTCAATTCTCCACTCAAATGTCAGTACAAACACAATACTGATACAAAACATTGTTATTTGCCTTGCCCCATAAAATATTGTGGGAAAGCAGCAAATATCAGCATTACTTCGCTACATCAAGAATCTTCACTGACACTTCAGCCTCCTAATGGCTCTCAACCCCCATTCTGGCAATGTTGAATAAGTAGAAACTGTTGTAATTCAACATCCTCACAATTTGGGTATAGTCTCATTAAGTTGAGAAACTGGATGGTAAGTACACTTCCCAGCAACTATAAGAATGGACACAATTTATTTTAGTCCTATGTTGACATAAGTGTATTTACAGCTTGTATCTACCTCTTACAAAAACCAAATCAAAGCAAAACCAAGTTTGAAAAAGAGGCATTATGGCATTTGCTAATCTATTAAAAGTGCTAACTGATTAAAAAATCTTAGCATACATAAATGATACATTGTATGCTCCTAGCATTGTGTAATTCCCCCTGATACCAGGGGCAAGATTAAAGTCTGCCCAGAGAACTATCAGAAGCATTGGAGGCAATCCTATAATTTTGACTGCAAGGATTAAAGTACTGCTGGGGTTCAGCCACTGAAAGTCGTGAACTCCAAGATAGTCTGATGCTGACTTTCAGATGCCAAAGCTGAAAGGAAGGAGGACTTAGTGAGGCATCACATCCACTCCTTGCTCACTGCTATAGCACTCCCGTCCACCCACCAAACATCTGAACAACTCACTAAAGCTCAGGGATGACCTAAACCCAGAAGAAAGCTAAACAACATCATCTGCCAGAATGCTGGATCCCTCTCAGGCAAAGCAAGCAGCACCATAGTGGCCTGCTTCCCCCTGAGCCAGTAATACTGGGGAACAGCAGTGGAGACACGCTGATGCTAGGGCTGCTGTACTTTGGAGGAAGCATAAAACCAACATCCTCAGCTTCTGTGGTGATGAAAGATCCCCTGGGATTTTCCCAAAAGGATTGTAATGCCTTACAGCCCCATTCAACTCTCATTAAACTAAATGGAAAGAACCTCAATCACTTCTGTGGAAAATTGGATGTTTGCAAGGTTGGCCCAAATCCCAAGTGAGGTAATTACATTCTTCCAACGGCTTCCATTGGAAAATTTCAGTCTCCCCCATCCCAAATGATCTCAAAGTAGCACTCTACTGATCATTTACACTAAACAACTATCCTAAACGCTGTCTTTTTTTAACAACAGTCATGAAAATGTGTGTGTGATAATGTGACAAAAGAGCATACAGCTCTCAGCAAGCAGCCTACTAAAATGAAATGGAAGGTAAAAAAATTACACTGATATTTATGAGGGTCTGAAAAGAAATCTGCTACTACCACTATACGTGTGTGGTACAAGTCTCTAAAACTACATCACTTGTAGAGTTACAAACTTTTATAATAACCATAGCTAAAGTAAAATTAATTTATGTTAAAATATGAATTAATGTTGCAGTTCATCAAGTAAATTGCAGCATGCATTAGAAATTTAAGTGTTTACAGTCTTGATCCTCCAAATCACTCATGTGTAACAAATTTAATTCAATGCACTATTCAGGAGCTTAAAGGTTAGTACACACTTAAATACTTTACTGGGTCAAGCCTTTTGAAATTCTAAAATCTGCATCATTTCAGTACCTGAACTCAGCCTACATACCCATGTTACACTCACATGGCTCTAACAAATAAGAATGTACTTCTGTTACCTTTTAGGTTATTTACAGAAGTGGTGTAGGACAGTCAAGAAAAAGACTTGAAAACAACAAAAAACACGTTCATCAATTTGCACTCAACCCGCACTGCAGGGTTCAGCTGGTGTTGCTATGCCATCAGGGATTTGTTATCACAAATTATTTTACCTAATATGGACATCATTTAGGAGATTGGTTGGTTGTTTTTAAAGAGGATGTATTTTCTGTTCCTTTTCTACTAGGAATTACTGGGATAAATATTCAGTTCAACAGAATAAAAATGCTTCATGCCATTATCATTACAAAATTACAGCTAGTTTTCTTATTCTAGGTGGCCATGAGAAGTAGCAGTGACGTTGGACATAGCCAAGTACTCTGCAGAATCAAAGCCCAGCTGCCAGTAGGCTCCTAACAAAAATGAGCTGTTGCAAATCCTGGATGTTGCACAGTTTAAACACTTCAGTTAATGCATTAACTTAAGAAAGATTTTTGTAAATAGTTTCTCTCTTCCATTTTGTCTCTTCCTACACACCCATATTTATATCAAGAAAAGCTGTGTGCATAAGTATTTTTGTATCATACAATCACTGTTAAATGTGTGGCTGTTTCAGAATAGTCAAGTGAATTTTGACATTTTTTCATGCTACGTTATTGTCATTGATGTTATGCCCTGAGTTCAGGTAACATTAAGCTTTCTTATTTGTCCACTGGTCTGCTCCACTCCCCCATACTATTTTCCATCATCTTGGTCACCTTAGTACTGTCCTAGGACTTAAAACTCATCAATAAATATTTACTGAAGCAAGAGAGTTTAGAAATTGGTATTCTAGAAGTTTCCTATAAAATGTTACGCTAGACTGAAATTTATGAATAGTAAGCTTGCCTTAATCTCCCTCTGTCCTGCTTTCCTTGCCCATGCTGCAAGTAAATCTGCACCCATGGCACATTACAAACAAATCACTGACTCTGGGGCTGACACCTGAAATGCTATATTCCAGCTTAGAGAAGGTGTTTGCTGAAAATGGGGTACTGAGGCCTTAAAAAACATGATAAAATGGCTGGCTTTGGAGGGCAAGTGAGGTTTGAAACCTAAAGAAGAAGCAAGTCTGAACATTGGGATAGCAAGTATATTGCTTGTATCAATCTTTTTCATGTGATTTCTGGCTAGGAGAAAAGTATTAATAAATACATAAATGAAGTAACACAGAAGGAAAATAGAAAATTCAATGAACTCTGGTAAGGAAGGACCCAAAACATAACTGTAAGAAAGGTGTAAGAATAATTATTAACATTGTTGACTAAATGGAGAATGTATTGCTTCTCTAATAAACTGTTTCCAGTAAAAAAAATGATCTGATGCCAGTTCTAGTCCTGGAGGTTTCCTCCACATTGGGGTACAACCGTACGGGGGGTGGTCCTGACACAGCTCTAGGGGGAAAAAGCTTCTTATGTGGAAATGACTTACAATCCTATTGGCAGCTCATCAGCTTTAGGATACTCCCTCTCCCTTCCTCTTCAAGGAACTTCAACTCCTACTCCACTGTGTTGTGGTTTGTGTGGGAGCTGCCAGTAAAGGCTGGGGAATATCATTCAGACTGCAGCCTAAATTACTGGAGTTCCTGATCTTCCTGAGCCTAAAGGAAATCAAGGAATTTACCTAGAAAACTAACTTGGATCTGCCCTTCCCACACAGACAGCTAGGAAAGAAATGTAGGATTCATGGGGTCATACTCTGTAGCTTAGTGTGGGACATCTCTTTAAGAGTCAGGAGCTATGAATACCCAGTGTTATTTGTTTATTTTGTCCAACCGCATTTCACAGCAAAATGCATATGCTGTCCTTCTGCCAGGTCTCTGGTCCAGTGAGTTCCCTTGATCTTCATCAGATTGTACATTTACAGAAGAGAGTGAACCAACCACTCTCAAAGTGAGATAAATCAGGTCTCTAAGTCTGAGGAAAGTGTTTTCAGGCTGTGAATCTGTCTGTTACAAGGGCTTAACCTAAGGCTTTTCCTAGATACCAGGGTCTGTGAGACGAGGACAATTTCAGACACATCGCTCTCCAGTTTTTCTTTCTGGATAAACATGGGCCTCTTGTTTCTGTGTCATTCTGAAGAGAACCAAAGCATTAACTCAGATTTGTGAATTTGACTTCCAGAGCCTGGTTCCTAAAAGTTAAGTGTAGAAACCCTGAACATTTCTGGAGCTTCTTTCTAGATGTGGGTTGAAATGCCTTTCCCATCTGAAATGACTAAACCTCATCTTTCATTTTGGTGGCTCTTC
>NW_010180326.1:59304-67261 GCF_000695765.1 Mesitornis unicolor | reverse complement strand
AAAGAGTGCCAGTTACAGTACTGAAACATGCCCCCAGATGATATAGGGGCTGAGAGCAAATTAGGGAGCTGTTGCTGAAGTTGATAATTAAGATTAGATTCAGATTCAGAAACCTGCACAGGAGTAGGCAGATGGCTCGCTCAGCTGCCAGCTGGAACTCAGCCTTCGTGAGGCAGTCATTCAATTTCAGCAGCACAGCTTCCTTCTGTGGAGTCAGAGCAAAGTCTACCTATACCAAGATCCTCCTGTAGATTTGAGGCCACCTCCACAGCTCCTGCAAACTGTCTGTGTGTTCTGGAAGCAGTAGAGACTTTGAGATCAAGACTAGTTTGAGATCGCGCTTGAAATACAAGCCAAGACTAAAAAGAGAAAAGGATTGCAAGAAAAGATACTCTGGACGTACAGTGTTACTGAAAGCTGCCACTGGTGGTCAGTTGCTTAGCACTTTGCCCACCTTGGCAATCCAGCATTGATGACCAGATATATTAAAGACTTCATATATCAATAAAGGTATTTTTGTCTGTTCAAAAAAAAGTTTGAATACTTTAAAAACATTTATCAACCAAAACAAGGAGCGTATTATACATCCATAATCCCTCAGGGGAGACTTAGGTTTGGATAATTCTCAATAGCAAACTCACCTACTTTTAAGTAGAATAATGAACAATAACAACAAAGAATGACACTCTATTCTTCAGCTGTGCCACCTTACAACAGTGCCTCAGAATAACAGAGGCTTCATTATCTGCTCTTGCTTCTTATAAACATGCAAGAGACTATCTTTTAGCTTGCCACAGTGCCTAGGCACAAGTAGCTGATGGAATATCAATCATAACATAATTCTATATTTTCATTGATCATTTATATAATACTTTTAAAAAGCAAATCTGTTAGCCGTAGTCCCAAGTGCTTGTTTTTCTTTCATGCAGCACGCTGCTGAGAATCGATCTTTAAATGTATGCTCAGTTTTAAGTTCAGAATAATCATTCCATGAACTCCCTTTATAGAGCATTTTCAGAGCAAGATTACAAATTGAATTATAACGGATAATGGGTAATTTCTGTAGACACTTTATCTGCAGGTAAGTTTGAAAAAGACTAGCAAAGATTGTGTTTATTTTATGTATGTAAACATAATTTTAGTGCACTTTCTGTCACACAAAGTAATGAAATTTTAAGATACATTCCTGTACTGAAAGGAAGCCAGCAACCATGTTCAGTTTTCTGCTTGTAAATTGAATTCTCTACTCAATTTATAAGGCACTGGCACAACTTGACATATCTATAGTGCAATAAAATATCTATCAGAGTTGTTGTAACATGTAAAATAATAATCACAGTGATGTGCTAGAGGAGACCCCAGGGGGTACTCTGGCACCCCTTGTTAAAACCTTGTCACCAAACCAAAGGCAGGTGTTCACCTCTGATTATGCTATAGATTAATTTAATCCTCATGGTTGTAAAAGTTAATCTGAACAGAGTTTTTAGCTTTCTCATATTTTGCTGAAATGTTCTCAGCATCATGTATTTTACAGGAGAATTTGGTTCTCCATCCCCTTCTTTCAGATTATACAGCTCAAACCCAACTGCTGTTTCTGAAAAAGGTGTTTCAGACACATGTAATCAATAATGTATAATTCTGTTTGACACTGAGGTTACACTCCCAGTGTGCTTCTGGCTAAGGGACAGTATTTCCTTCCAGACAGGACAGTGCCTTCTCAAGGTGGTGCAGAAGAGGACATGGCTTTAGCATGCAGCAGGCTCCCTCTGTGCTGAGATGGAGAGTGCCGCAGCTGCTGCTCTGGTTCAAGATGTACGAGTCTGCTCTTCTGATTTCTCCTTTCCTCCTCGGCTTCTCCAAGCAGCAAGATAAAGACCAGCATAGGAATAGGGTCCTCCTTCAGACTTGAGTGCGTCAGATGTGTGGGTTGAGTTTGCTTTGATCGGAGATGTGTAACCTGGCAAGGAGCTGTGCTTGCTGGTGCTGGATCCAGCTACTTTTGGGTCACACTAGAGCAGCTCGTACTTTGACCAGCCTGAGGTTCTTAGCTCAGTCCTGTATGAGGATCAAACTGGCAGCTGTCACAGATCCAAAAGTTTAAGTACAGGACATGTTAAGGAAAGCCTATCAGAAAAAAGTATGAAAACAACTCATGGATTGTAAAAATTTTCTTGATGACAGAATCAACCATTTAAGTATCAACAGACTGCAATTCAGTAGGATCTCAGACCACACACTATTCCTTCTAGATAAGGATTTTCATCCATGTTTTGCTTCATGAGTTTTTCACTTCCATTCTTCCACCCTTCAATATCTATTCAGTACTTTGATTTTAAAAGCTGCATTTTCAGGACTTCTAATTTCAAGCATTCAAAATATGCTGGATCCCTGAAAATAATGAACATATTTTCCTATTATGAATTTATAAAATAACAGAGTTTAATTGTTTTAACTTATCTCACAATTTATGTGTCTTCTGGATGTGTGTGAGCATTATTTTCAAACTTTTTCCTACCATCAGATGATCTAGAAACTTTTATTCAATGAAAACAAAATGCTGAATTTCTCATGTAATCACTGAACTCTGGGATTGGGGGAGGTTCAGGGAAAAAATCCAAAGTAATCTGAGATTTGCATTTAAATTGCTATATTTAGAAATAATGATTTTTCTCCTCTATTATTATACTGAATTAGCTCTTTCTTGTACTTGTTTTGTGTTCCAAAAGAAATCTTTATTTTTGATTTCCCCTGCTTCTTCCCCAGTGTAAAGCTGCATGTATTTGCTTGGCATGAACAACTGCAAATAATTGATGCTAGGGAGGGAAACAAGAAGACTTGAATTCATGCCGTCCCACTTTCTTCATCACCATCCTTCAGACTTTTCTGAGCTTCAAGAAACTTCTTTCCTTATTCTTCTCTAAATCTCTCCTTGCAAGTCCTCTTTATCAGGATACCTAAACAGAGTTTGCCAATGTCAGGCTGCTCCTAAGCTGTGATCAGTTCTTACTGTATTGACAAATATATGCGTATCTATAAAAATATAAGTACACATATATATATAAATATGAGCTTACATATACATAGTCCTAATTTTCTGCAGGCAGGCAGTTATTCCTTGCCTTATATTTAGACAGGAAAGTCTCTGAAGCTAAGATTTTTTTCTGGCTCACCTCAGAAGATTATAGGCAATGACTAACCTTGGTATGTGCCATGGAAATATAAAAAATAGCTATTGCTGAGAACTTTATTCTAATTTTATGGTATTTGTATCTCTCTATTAATCCAGTTTTGAAATCTAAAAGCATTCTATTATCAGCTTCTTTTTTATGAACTTAGAAAAGAATGTGCCCTCTCCTCCATGTGCCAGTGACACCTGTACTCCAGAAACTATTAGAAGAAGCAGTGACATGAACAGCCTGAATTTATTTTCTGCAAATGATCAAGCTAGCAGTATACTTTTATTTCCATAAAAATTAAGTTTCAGAAAGACCCCATGCCTAAAATCCTCAATTCTCTACCAACAAAGTTCAATAATATCTCCTTGATAATCTTGATGCCAAATAAGAATGAAAAATTAAGAAATTAACTTTATTGCCATTTATAGAGGGTAGTAAGAACTCTTAATACAACCTCAGCTGGTCAATCAAGAAAGGCAGAAGCATAGAACAGTAGAGACCAGCAGGGAGAATGAGGTGTGTCTAGGATGATTGCTGAATGCTGAAACTTTAACTTAAATGGCTAAACACATAAATCCAGAATTATTTTATTTGCTAATTTACCCCAATATATCTACAACTCTGTAGTTCAGCTTACTAGGCTATTATTTAGAATTAATCTAGACCTGAATCTTATGGTTACTTTTACATTGTTTTATTACAGTTTCCTCTACAGCCCCCAATTTATTTTTGTTTTGAGTTATTCACTAAGCCAAGGAGAGGTAAATAAACCTGTCCCTAAATATCTGCAAGTATAATGTTGAGCACATCTGCACAGAACATTGCGTTTTAGCCCGAATAATCACACAGTTCTGAGCTTCTGGTTTGGGGGATTATCTGTCAGCTGTGCACAATGAATCAAATTTAGGGGTTTTGAGCACCAGCTACTGAGGCCAAATGGAGCTACAAGCCAGCCCAATATTTCAGAATAAGGTTGGTATAGAAATGTAACTTTTTATCCAATTGCAATGTAAGACAGCAGAGAGCATTAGAAATATGCAATAACTTCCAATTAAAGAGGTAATGATAGTATCCTAGATTCAGTGCATTCAGCTATTACAGCTATTGAAGATTACACCAGCAGCATTAACAGCGGATTGTTACTCAGTCAGAGCTGGGGTGGAATTTTATTGGCTTTTTGCTGTTTTATTTACCTTGCTGGCAGAACGAGGTCTTCTGTTCATACAGGAATGTGTTCTTAGGAAACATGTCAAGATGACTTTGCTTTTACAAAGATGCTTATTAGGTAAACTAATGTTGATTGACATTAAGTTTCATTTGTGTGTTGTTAGTAATGGTATCTTGGCATTCAAAGCCTCTGCCCAAAAGCTGTTTTTGTCTTGCATTCTATAGACTTGCTAGAACTTGCTTACTGTAAATGTATGGCACATATTTTCCTAGCTTGTAGACAAAGGCCCAGATGGAAGAGCAGTGAGAGGGAGGAAGGAATCAATATATCTTATTAAGTCTTTTAATGCAATTTTGTTTTCAAAAGTGTAAGAGTCATTTTATCTGCTTTGTTTTACAGCCTTTCTTCAGGTGTTGGAAATAGTACGTTTAAAATGCAAAGCATAAAAGCAGAAATGGTGCCTTTTTTCCTCCTTCTGGTAAACAGCTTAAAAATTCTGCAGATTAAAGATAAATTGGGATAGGAAGTATAAGAACCAATTAAGATAGAGTGACTTTTATACACAGTGCAGTTATGGAAAAACAACTGTACTGTGATTATGCAAATCAGCCACTCACACAGCCACAAAATGCAGGGATTTACATAACGGAGAAAAAAATTCTTCACAGTTATGCCTCAGTAACCTTACAGGATTCTTGCACTTTAATTGCATGACTCATTGTAATAAAACAATCCCACTTGCTTTATCCAGAGTGAAATATATGTTAGGGCATCACCATTCTGAATGATTTGTGTGCTTTTGGAAGCCTGCACTCTCCTGCCACAGAATGTGGAGTATGTTCTACTTTAAAGAGATACAAATTCATGAAAAAACCCCAGAATTTCCACTTGTATCAATCAAAATTTTCACCGGGTTTACATACTGCATCACTGCTCTTGAAATAAAGGTATACTAATACAAATGGGAACTTCTTCTTCTTGGAACTTTTATCTCCTCATTCTATTAAATTCATTCATTTTTGACAAAATAAGACTTTTCTGGTGCATATATTAAAAGAGGAAACATCAGTGTAATTTAAATTGCACAGACTCTATCTTGCAGTTTTGTAAAGTGAAATCTTAATGGGAATCCTGATATTTTTAGTTAGTTAGACTATATAAATTGTGACTTCTATGTGTTGTACAAAACGTATTATTTTAAAAAGATGACTGTTCTATTATAAGGCACATGGAAGGAACACTATTCAGCTGAGTGTAGTTTGCTGTACTTTTATTTTTGTCATTGTGTATGCCACTATTTGAATGTTTTGGAGTGGATTTTTTGGTTTTGGCTTTGTTTTGTTTTTTAAATATAAGTATGACTTGATATTATGTAATTTCTATGAAAAACCAGAAAGAGGAGACTACATCTAAAACAGCCCCTACTATGACTCAGCTTTTTTACCACTCAAATCAAGCTGATTGCAGGTGAGCTTTTTCACAATACGGGTACTTTCTATCCTGTTATACATCCATTAAATCATGATGGCTTATTTCCCATCTGCAGACATCTTAAGCCTAGGCAACAAAAACATTTAATTATTTCTCTCTTCTACATAGACAACAAAGCACTGAAAAAGATTCCTACTGAGCTTTCAAAGCCTTTTCTGTCACGTGGGGATGAACATGAGACCTTTGGAAGTTTTAAATGAGAAAGTACATGAACTAGAAAATAGGCTTGTCACTGATTTACAAAGATCAGAGCAGACTATGCTAGGAAGATCCAATCATCATCTGCAGCCTCTAGAAGGAGAGCAGACAATTGGCATGGGTTTTGTGACTACTCCAGGTTCATTTCTCCACTCCACTACAAAATTACTGCATGATCTTGGATAAGAGTTCAGATATCTAAAATGAGGTCAACATGTTCTGGTCTTACTATCAGCACAAGGTACCATGTTTTCTAGTCACTATAATTTATTTCATAATAAAGAAGACTTGTCTTATGGCCTAGCACACTTTTCTCAGTAAGTATTTTCATTATGTAATGGTAGGTCCTTCTTTTTCTTTTATGAACAGAAAAAAAAAGTTTTATCCAATCCAATCTGGATATTCTCCAGTTCTCTGCATATTCTTTCCAGTTGTTTTAAAAAAGTATGCAGCAGTGCGTTCAAAGTTCCGCTCTACCTATAGACCTTTTCCTAGACATACCAATTATGGAGGTCCTTCCATTGGACACCATTCAAACCTTTGCTATGTTAAAATCAAAGCTTAAAAATAAATGAATATTTACATTAAAATGTCATCTATCTCATGGTGAGATAAAAATTAAAGACGAACGCTGAACTGTTACGCCTTCAAGTTCTTAGCTTTTTTTTTTTCCTCCCTTCTTTTTTCTACTTTTAGTTTTGTTTTTCCCATGATATCATCAGGCAATTTCATTTCAGTATGATCTGCACTGGACTGTGCAGATTACCAAACTAATGACATATGGACTTCTTACCACTGTAACACCTCTATTCTTTCAAGTAAGGATTTTGAGCAACAGAGCAAAGCTGTTTGCTATCAATTTTGCAAAAACTGAATCTGCCAGATTGCCAAGATCAATTTCAGAGATAAAGAAATCGATTAATATTCTAATTTGTTATCTGTCTTTATCAGTCACACAACATTTCTTTACACAAATGATAACCTCCTAAAAATGAAAACTCTTACATATGCTAAAATACTTCCCTGAAAATATTTTACATTTATCTATTCTTCTGAAGTAAAAATTATTAAAAGTTGAATGCCTCTGTAATGCCTGCTATTAAAACACATGCACACAGCCTTCACCTTATTGTCTCCAAAAGTGCTGAAATTATCTGCTTGTATCATTTGGTAATTTTTCTGTCAGTAACAAAAAGGATTTTTTCTTTATTATATGAAATGACATTGACAATGTTGTATTAGTTGTATATTTAATACCAGTGTATGCATATTAAAACATACCAAACAGGTTCAAGAACCCCAGCATTATAATAAACAACAGCAAAGAGCTAATGCTTGTATTTTTGTTACAAATGTGAACAAATTGAGGCCTCAACTTTGAATCAGTACTTTCTAGCACAGACCACAAGAATTCTGCTTACTTTAACCCTAATGACTTCACAGCAATATACGTTGGTATTTTTAGAGTATTTTGCATAGGTACAGGAAGTCACGCAAACAGTGTCCAATGGCTGATCTCGCAGAATTACTGAGTGGGAAAAGCATGGCTATCTTCATGCATTACTGATGTATTAGAGCTTGTTAAAAAGCTATTTTACCACTTTCTTCTACATTTTCTAATCCCCTAAGATACACATTTTCCTTATTTTCTCAATATTTATGAGTTCTGGCCAAATTTTGCTTTAAGGTAATATGTGGACACACATTTGTCATAAACATGAAACCCTACGTGTTACAGTTTTATTTTGCTTATTTGTCGTGGATGAGGTATTCATACAGTTATGATTTAGCAGCAATTTAACGTTTATTTAAAGTGCAAGTGGATTCAGCCACACCAAGGCTCCTCTCTGTGAAAGAGTATAGAAAACAAGGGGGTGCACTCTGAACCTTGTGACCCAAACAGGAGGGTATCCCTTATTCTCTT
>NW_010180326.1:54635-59273 GCF_000695765.1 Mesitornis unicolor | reverse complement strand
GATCCCTGTGGACACCACGCTAATCCATTTTTTCCTGGCCACTGTATAAATCCCTTCTCCAGTCCCCTGTGTAAAGCATTCCGACCTGATTCCAGCCCGCTCCACATAGTAAGTAATAGAGTGAACCTTGCCATCGAATTCTGTTAAGTTGCACTTTTACAAACATACCTCATTTGCAATGTGGTCTCATGGCCACTGTGAAGTTCTACCATTCCAGTTTTGATGATTCAGCAATAATTAAACAGTAAAAATTACCAAAACAATTTCATGAGCTTGACACTATTTTTACTACTCCAATTATTTTTAAGGAGTTTATCAAACCAGGTTTATCTTGTGTTTTTTTTTTCTAGTTTTGACTAGAAAACATTTAGTATGCTATCTAAATGACAGAGAAGAAAATGTCAAGCTAAATCTAATCTGCTGACAGAAGCTTTTTAGTTAATCAAGTTTTACTTACATGGAATTTTGTTCAGTTCATTCATGAACTTCTCTTTCAACTTAGAAAATGCATCTTCTTTTCCTCCCCCTCCTCCAGGACTGGCTGGCTCGGTGACATTACTTGGAGGGGCTGCTGCTACTGTGGTAGCTGGTGGTGCGGCCAGGGCCTCATGATGACTTTCACTCACCATTTTAACCCCTGGGTAAGCTGTTGGAATAAAAAAAAAAACAAACCACAATAAAAACCCAAAAGATAATGTTTAAATCATTGAAATGGATCTTTCATCAATAAAAGACTAAATAGGCAGAATATCACTTGTTAGTCATGCTTACTGGGTAAATATGACAGCATCGGCATATTGCTTCATGTTCCTCATAAAATATTTATTTGACCAGAGAGAAAAGTCTTTTGCAGGGTTAATTTCAGCCAGCATCATTTTATTGCTTAAAGTTCTTCTCTGATGGTGTTACATTTTGAACTGCTGAATTTGAAACATTAAAATTCCTGTAAAACTCTCATGCAGATTTACGTTTTGCTCTTCAATGTTGAAAGTATAAGCTAATTGGGTAATAACTGCTCCCTATGTGCAAATTTCACAGTGTATTTACAGAATTATTTTTCTATGAGAGTTATAGAGGTGTGGATCATAGCCTAAGTTTCTATATAAAATAAATGAAGTGATAAAGATATCACAAAACCACTTCAAGATTTCCTGTCAAAGTAATAACCTATTGTTTCCTATTTAAAGCAAACTGTGTATTAAACAGAAATTGATTTGCATCCATTTTTATCTTCACTTATTGAAGGCAATTTTCCCTCCAGTTATTTTGTGCAACATTTGCTTCTGACAATATTCTCTTAAATTATTCAGAGGTCTCATTGGTGTATTCAAGAAGCTATGACATCTGTAGGGTATCTAAATGCAGCCATATTGAATGATCTGAGAGGCTGTCACAAACATAATCCCACATCAGCATATTTTTAATTTCATGTTGTCTAATGGGTATTTTGCACATTACCAAGCGAAGAATTTTGGGCTAGTGGGGTGAAGGTGAGATGACATGCACAAAGCAATTTCAATATCACAAGAAGGTTGGCTGAAATGTTTATATTGGTTTCGAACACATTGTCCTGATTTTCTGCTGCATCCTAAGTATCACTGATCTTAATAATCATTCTGTTTTTCTTCAGAAAACCAGAGGGAGAAAGGGTTTGAGAGATAACAAACATTCATTACTGCTCTGAGCGTGCAATTGCTCTCAGCCCTGAAAGACATTTGGCCTTTGACCTTTTGCTGAGAAATTCAAACATTACCATAGGGAAGAAAGGCAACATGTCAAAATTAAAGGGGCATGAGAGCATCTGACTGCATGCAATACGATGAATCATGAGCTTTCCTGCCTTATGTGACTGTTTGCATGGATGTTGCTGGGAGTGCTCAGATCACTAAATCAAGATGAGAATTGGCATTTTGTCCTTCAACTTTACTTCGAGCCTGCAGTCATGAAGACCCGCGGGCGCAGAGCTGACTGCAGGCAGAACGAACCTTTCAAAATCACCCTCACCGATCCTGTCATTAAACAGGGGTTTGCACACAAGTGTAGTCTGGAATGGAAGCCATTCCCCAGTACTGTCATCTGATGAAAAAGATTTTAATGAAATATGGGGTTAGCCTTATTCCATTTGTTGGATATTTTGCAGCTATCTTATTGACGCAGCACTGAATGAAGCAGTATTCCCTGCCTGCCCATTGCTTCTGCCTTTGCCCTCACAGTCTCCAGCCTAATGTAAAATCATGTTGATGTTGACACAGAATATGGATATGATACAGCTCCATAAATATTTTATAAGCATGCAGTCCTATCTATTTGCCATCTAACAACATGGGTGCAGTTCACTATCTAAAGCAGACTGAAGTCGATGGAAAGATTCCGGTTAATATCCATGAACTTTGGCTCATGTCCGATGTCCGTGAAGATTTCCCCACTTGCCTCCCAAAATAACAGCTGGGAAAAACATGTAGTGTATAATTTGAGTAGTATGAAATAACGTGCCAGCTCTTCCAGTCTAGAAGACGTTTTCCATATGTTCTGATGAATGCCAAATACTGTGAAGCAAAACATGCAGAGCCATCAGCTGCAAATGTTACTGCTGTGTTATATTATAGTATTTTGTCAATGAATGTCATTTAAAACAGAAGAAAAGTTGTATGATATATCATAATTAAACCAAAATTAAATTGCTTAATTATAATAGATTGCTTAATTATTTCAGGCCTGGCAGTTGACTATTTTATTTTATAATGGAAGACACAATTTGCAATGATGACTTTCAGCTAATTAAAAATTAAGGCAAATGTAATGTATTTGCTTCCAGTTTTGGAGCTATATTTTGAAAATATATTAGGAAAACAAATTTGCAGCCTTACTCTTTAATTTATTTTAAAGAAGGGAAAAATAAGAAAACAGAGTATTCCTCTGAACTCCAGGAACAATCCTTGGTAGAGTCCTAGTGCAGTTAGAGGTCACAGCATCTAATGAGGCATGCACAAATGCTTTGAGACTTGCTACAGAGCCTTCGACCTTTACACATCAATTGCACTGTCCTGGTATTTTAAATAGGTGTGAAGGGGCCGAAAAAGAATCTAGTCTCAGAAAAACCTTGCTGCAGTAAAGAGTTTTCTGAAGAGCACATGCCTACTCACTTACAGAGATAATATCTGATGTCTATTACTGTAATGCTGCGGCTTTGCACAATAATGGTATAAACACTGTGGTATTATTAGATACTGCAGAGTACTGTATAATTAGATTTAAATTGGCCTTTTACCAAAAAACAGGGTTACTTTAATGCTGCAGTGCACCGCTGAAGGTAAAGATCTACAAAATACTAGCAGGTTATCTGCCATTTATGAAATGGTAGTTGCAAACAAAAATTTCTTACAGGTTAAAAAATGAAATGTCATAGAATTCAATTATCATTTCCAGTTCAGTGTTCACTACAACTTCTGCTAGGTATGAAACATTGCATGTTTCATGTGCAACATGCAGTCATAAAAAAGAGTACATTCATAGTCATAAATAAAAGTACAATTTCATTTACATGCTTTACACAGGATGGACTACATTCCTTGAGCACGGAGCATGCGAATTCTTTGATATACCACTGTCCATCCACACTAGTGCCATATAATCATTGTAAGACAAATAAAATAAAACAATGAACAAATACAATACAATTCTTCAACGTAATGCATATTGTCTCTATACAGAAGTAGGCAAGCACTGACTGAAAATCCAGAGATGATGATTTGAGCCTTCGAGGAGGTCAGGGGTTTAGAGCCTTACTGTTCCCTATGCAGGGAAAATTCCAAAAATGAACATCAGCTCAAACTTCTACATAATTTCTACATAATTTCCTCTAAAAGGAAGCACCTAAGTGATATACAAATGCACCCTGGAGATTCATAAGAAACAAGGGATTTCCTTATGGAGATACAAAGTACTGACTGACTGCCTTAGTGTGCTGGTATGGATCCTGATGGTAAGAGTCCCACTGGAAAGCACGTCTTAAGAGAGTAGTAAAAGAGCAACTACAATTAAGAGACTAGTAAAAAAGAGGAGTAAGACTTCAGCCTTGGATGATTACAGAGCACAGAGTAGACTTTGGAAATCAGACCTGAAAGAATGTGTTCCAAGGGCAACAGCCCCTCTTTGCAAACATTCTGCCATATCCCAATTAAGATGTGGACAAACTAGGGGGGACTAATCCCATGGGAAATTTTTACTTGTTTTAAATTATTTTTCAAAAAGAAACTGAATTGTCAGTCAATTAATGAGAACTCTGTTGGATGTTCACAGTCATTCACATGAAAGGGGGATTTTCCGGATTTGGCATGAGTGCAAAACTGAGTGTATCATCTTCTTGGGGAGATTTATCATAGACTTACAAAAAAAAAAAAAAAAGGCCCAAAGGGCAGCAAAGCAAATTTGTATGGTTTCTATGTGGTTAACTTACAGCAGGTATACCATAGCAGCTGCTAACGGACTTAGTGAATACTTAATCTCATGGAAATAAAATTGGTGACATTCCTTCTGCATGGTGGATTTCAGGCAATTTAATTTTGCTCATTCCTTTGCTTATCTGCTGAATACAAACTGGGTAGAGTGAGACAGCAAATAGGTCAGACATCCCATGCT
>NW_010180326.1:0-54604 GCF_000695765.1 Mesitornis unicolor | reverse complement strand
TTCCCAGTACGAAACTTTCTGGAAAGTCTTCTTTTACCTTGCTGCCTTACCTTTACCTCAAATCTTTCTGTCACACTAAAAATTAAAATTAATGAAACTATTCAAAACATACTAATATAGTGTTACTATGAATAACTGTAAGATTTCAAAAGTAATTGTTCTCATTCTTTCAATGTTTAATGCTGTAACTGTAGTAGAGCTGGTCACTGTACCTCAATAAGCCTTCAAAGTTGTAAATTTGGATCTATATTGTTAAATGGTATTTCCTGGACAGCTTATCTTTTCAGCATCCCAATAATGTTCCCCTTGGCAGTTACATCCAGCTTGGAATGTAATCACAAAACTTAACCAGGAAAGAAAAAAAATCACCTGTTAAGATCACTTGTCATTTTTGTTTGCAGCTCCTGTGCACTGAAAGAAAAAGAAACTACTAGCTTGCAGTGCTGATATGTCCAGGGTAAGTATGCAGTGTTACCAGAGAAAGATTTCACATCACATTGAAAATTTACCCTATTCTATTAGACTGTTTTTGATGAAATTAATTCATGATTAAGAAGATGGGAACATTACCAGAATGTCTAAAGATATCTACAATAAACGATCTCTTCCTAGATTTAAGTATTCTGGGACGTTAATAATACATTTTTTACTCATTCATCTTCCTGCTAATGAAATACGCTATCTTTCTAGCTTCAGTAATGGACATTTATTTTAAAAGACAAGCTCAGAAAAGAGGCTTTCTTGGCTTTTTCTAAAGATGGGTCTGTAACTACATTTTCGGAAGAATGGAAGGTCACGGTAAAGATGTCATATCAAAACAGCCCTTTCACCGCTACCACAAAGGCTTACAATGCAGTCCAGATTTAGTACTGCTTTAGAGAAGATACATGAAAGGTCCAACATTTCATCAGGAAAAAGTTCTGATTAAGAACCTTGGTGAGGAAATTCAGGTGTCCCGGCTATGTTACTACCAATGCACAAGAAATGTCCCAGCAAATCCCAACAGTATCACCCCTGCATCTATTTTAGTGGAGGGGAGACATTCCTCCTGCTGCTATATGTGAAACATCGATTGACACTTTCTAGATCTCACTGTACATAAGCTCTTTAAAAGAGTTTTCCAATGCTTGCTGCTAATACTGCACCAATAGTTTCATTGGCTTGACTGAATGAACAAGATAAAGCACCTAAATCTCTCCCGAAAAGCCCATGGCTACTTTATTGTTCAGTTTTAGAAGTGACTATGCTAATGTGCTGTGCCAAAAGAGTATCACTGGTTCTGGAGCAGTACGGAGGAACACGATGTTGCAGATATGAAGAGGACCAAGAGGTGGTGGTGAGTCAGTAGGGATGAGCACCTCACATACATGGGCACATCTGAGCCCAAGTTTAAGCAAATGTGGGGGTAGGACAGCAGCCACATACCAAGTCAGGCAGAAGTGCTGCACCTCCAAGGAAGCAAAGGGGAGGAGACCTTGGCAGAAATATTTTTTGACAGTCAAAACTGTTAGTTTTGGTAGCTAAAACCTAGCTAGACTGAGTTATCTACAGCACAGTTGTGGACCAGGCAACAAATCTTGCCAGTATTAAACATGAGCTCAGTATCTGTTTTCAGTATTCACTTAAAATAGGAAGAAAGATTTACAGAAAAAAATTGAAAGACACTAACTGGATGGCCAGAACCAAGCTCAGTCATGAGAAAACAAAATTGTGTTAAGATTTCCAGTCTAACATTCACACTAAAAATCTATTATTCAAGTAGAAGTTACACCCAAATAATATCCAAATCTTTGTGTACTCTTAACCTATTTCACTTTTTAACTTTACTGTATACCTAATTAATGGAGAATATATGTAGAATAAGCATAGAAGAGTTCACAGTTCTCTGTCACAATAAACACATTTTATTTAATTGGAATCATTATAACATATGATATTTAAGCATGTTTCAAAGCTAACCATATAATGCCACAGAAGATTATCTGCCCAGCCGACATCCTCTGTGTATTTTGAGAGGGGTATGGATGGTATGAACATTGAAGAAAGACAAATTCCTCAGTACACAGCACAATCTACATGTTTCTCTTCCAGCTTTCTGGTCACCCATTATCAAATACAGCAGAACTGTTCAACATATAGGGCTTCAAAACATCTTATGCTGCAGAGTCTATACAAGAGAAACTTTGGCTTGCATTTTCAGAAAGAATCTCAGTCTTTTATGTAAACTATAAATCACTGTATATTTTGCAGTACAAAGCAATGCAAAATGGTATTTTCAGACTCACTCCTTAAGCTGTTGATAAGACTGCTGTTAATTTAAATGAGAACAGTGAAGCCAACACTATTTTATTTCCAGCTAAAACCCATAATTTTTTGACTGCACTTCAAACTTCCTCTCCTGCAATGCAGGAGAGCACACGGGAGCCAAGGGAGTCGCAGCAGCTTACAGAGAAACATAAAAATCAGGAGCAAGGAGCACTGCAGCAAGTCAAGAGTGGTGAGTCCCTTGCATAGATTCACTATATAAATGCCTGCTTCCCTGACCATGTTCTGAAACTCTTATTTTCCCCTAAGTATATGATATTTCTTAGTCATGTATTTATTTTGATTTTTAGAGGTAATGGGGCTAGAGACAGCCCTGTCTCTCTGGATGCTGACATTGTTGTCATGTTTCAGCAGCAGTGAGGTTACCAAACTTGTCAAAGCGTCAGAATATGTATCATTTAACCCCTTTGTCTTCCTCTACTGTTGCAAGTGCTGCTTCCAAATGACTGAGGTCCTTGATAACAGCTAGTTATGAATAGGAATAAGGGAAAGAATGAAACTACAGTAATTTCCTCCCACATGATCATTCTGTCGTCTTTCATGCTTGCATCTTGTTTCCTGAAGCTGTAATCTGCATTTTTACTCCCCTGGCATTTACTTCCAGACTTCCTTTATACAGCAGTGTAAGACAAAAGAATTAATATAAAAATTAGTGTTCAACTGCATTTAAGCATGAAATTCTAATATGGTCCACAGAGAATTCTTGCTGTTCCAAAATAATTTTAGAGTAATCCTACAAATAATGAAGCCCTTTATATCAATAAATTCCTTGTTGTGTACATTGCATAAAATCAATTTATATTCACATATTTGGCTCCTGTCCAATCAATGGCTCTAATAAAGCCTATAAACTAGTAAAGTGCCACAGAGATTAACTATGACGTGGTAAAATTCAAAAGGAACAACAGTACATAAATTGTAAAATAATACGGAGAAAAGCTATTAATATTCTTGTTTTGGTACCTGTAAGTCATAGCTTTAAATTCACTATTTCCCCTTTGAATTTTTCTTCTATTGAGATCTCCTATGTGTCCCAATTTCTGCACTGAATAACCATGGGGTCAGTAACATTAATTAGGAACAAGCAGGATGGTACATGCACTAAGGAACCAAATATGAAGAGCTGAGGTGTGCAATTCAGCGATACCTCACAGATTAGTTAAGTCTTGGACTTAGGTTGTGAAATAATTGGCACCTCAGAGTGTGATTCTACTCTTAGAAGTGACTATATAAAAATGGCACCTTCTTCCTGAAAAAGATCTGCTCCCTATGTGTATTCAGTCATATATGCTGAATTTAATGAGTACCGCATTCCAACTTCACCATTGTGTGGTTTTTTTTCCATGTTACATCTGCAGCATCAAAAAGCTAAGAAAACAGGGAGAATAAGGTTGTATTTCTCCACTGCATCATGAATGCAATTATAAACCAAATTTCAAAAACCAGTTGATTAAATATTTGAGACTCTACTGCAGATTACATGGTTACAGTTGTAGGCATGGATTATATCCTTGTAGCCAAGCACATGAAATTTTGGGCCGCAGTACTTGATGGCAGGAGGGAGAAGGAAACAGCTCTGCTGGTTTTTCGGATCCTGTGATAAAATTACATGGCTGGCATTTAGAAAAATGTAAACAGTTACTGTTTGGCATTAAAGCTTTAAGAGGTGTCACCCAAGTGTACTAATGGGAAAAATACTCACTTGTGAGTGAATTTTGTAGACCAAGCTTTGCAAATTCTGAGCAATAAAAGATTCAGACTTTTCAGGTAGATGCATTCTAGCTTTAAAAAAAATCTCAGCAGTTCATCACACAGATATCAGTAAGATACATGTAAAGTACCTGTATGTACAGAAATATCTCTCTCTGTATATATACCTCATAGGAATATTCCTCCCACATGTCCATTAATGATATGCTATTATCCTTGTTATAAGGCAACTAACCAAGTATTATGATGTCACTATCAATAAAGCAAACAATTACAGTTTGAGTCCAAGAATGTTCTTGTAAACAGATGGTGGGTTTGTGGGAAAGTACATAATTTTCATAAATAGCGATGTTGACAAAAAGACTTTTCAGGGTTTTCTTCAGCCATATCACATCAGCACTGAAATCAGGAGCAATGCTGCAGAACCACGAACATAAACTGATTGACTGGGACAGGTTCTGTTAAATACAGTTATGTGAAAGTTACTGTTTTATGAAAGTCACCAGTCCAGGAAAGAAGAGCATGGAGGTGCAGAAAGCATCTGCATTTAGATTTGTTTTTTAAAATAGAAGAAAAAAATTAAAGAAGTTATTTGATATTTATGGTTAATTACTGTACTTACATTTTAAAGGCAATCTTATCAGCACATGGAAGAAAAATGGTGGAAATTGGAACTAATTGTCCCATAATGACTGATAGTTTTTCCTCCTGTTGAGAATGATATGCCACCATCCAATAGCTTTCTGCACACAGCAGCAGGGAAAATTATCAATCAATTACATGACAATTAATTCTTAACTTTTAACATTTTTCTACTGAAAAGAAAACAAAAAATCCTAATTTGAGATTAATAATCAGACATACCCTACAGTGTTTTAGAAAGCCATCTTTTAAAAAGACGCCCTTATAAATATGTGAAATCATTTTAATAACTGATAGCCATAAACTGAGCCAGTTTGAAAAATATTAGTATAAGCACTACTTTCTGCTGTTAGAACAACTATTTCTTGTTCTGCAGTTTCTGTATATTAACAATTGAACAAGGATTCCATGCACAAGAATGTTGTATCCAACTCATGCATGAACCATACTAGAGAAAACAACTTCAGAATAAAGCTGAAGAAGTAACAAAACATAAGGAAAAAAGAAAACTACTTTTTGTTTAAATAAAGTTAAGGACTGAATGGTTATTTAGGGATTTTCATAAATGTAAAGCTTTCAGGTTTTTTTGCACATGGAGATGTTCAGTGTGGCCATGTTCTCACCTCTTGTCTAGATCAAAGAAAGTTCACATGATGCAGCTTTGAATTCCTTTGGATAGGTGACAGACCTTAGCATAAGATTACTTTCATTGAGAGAGTTCTTCCATCACTGTTTTGCATAACAACAGTGTTCCTGCCTCCATTCATTTGTGCTTCTCTTAAAGGGAAGAGTCACTGCTGCTCAGCTTCTGAAAAAAAAGGACTTGCATGACTGCCGTCAGGAGAGGACATAAACATCACCTTGAAGAAGGTGCTGGAGACAGTTCAGAGGAGGAGCAGGATTTATGAGTTACTCCTGTTTTTAGTATACCCTGCTGATTAGGCAGCTTCTCACTCAGCATGCTGGCTGCTGAGCAACCCATTTTGAGGTACTCACATCGTCCGGATATTATATGGCAAGCTTGGTCTAAAGCTATGATACAGTCCAAGGTTGTAGAGAGCACAGGTACTTATATTCACAGCATCAGGGATCCTCCAATCAAACCCACAATCTGGATTTGCTCTGCTTGTATATCAGGATGACAAAAGCAGTCTGGTCTCTCTGTCTGAAGGTATGACCCTTCTGCGTCATGAATATTCCCTACATCCATCAGGAAGTTCAGCACAGCCTTGAAAAAAACTTGATGGACTGAGGCCAACTGAGATGTCTGGGCTGAATTCTGAAAGCAGTCCTCCCCTGAGTGCCTCATCTAGGATGGCAGGTAAAGTCCCAGGGTATCATGCCCTTTTAGACTGAGGGATGGATCTACCCTGAATTTGGACAACAGTCTGCAGTAGCATTCTGACTGAGGCAGTGATTGATAGACCATTCTGCCTCATTAGCCACTTACTGCTGCAGGAGGGCAACTAAGGTTAGCGCTATTGCCAAAACAACCTGGGGAGACAGAAATCCTACTTAATAGGCATGGCTGATTTATTGCTATTGCTGGCTTTCCCAATTTTGTGAGTGCTTCTTCCACCCAGTAAAGTTCTCTTTGTTTTAAACCATTGACTCAGTGCTTGTTGGGGGGGAATGAATATGCTGTTTATCAAAAGCCTGTAAGTAGGACAATTCAGTTTTTCAAGTTTGTGGATGGAAACTTGAGCAAATTTTACTTAACATTCTGGTAATTAAACTTAGACCACTCTGAACACCTCATTGGTTACAAGATGGCTACAGGAAAGTTGGTTTTTTTTAACCCAGTACTGCAGGTACTGCTACTGCAGTTAGATCTCTAGCAGCTAAATACCTTAGAGCACATTGTCACATACCCTAAGTTTCCCTGTAGCTGACTGAGTAAATTGTCCAACTGGGACATCAGAAAAAGGGCTGTGTGTACACAAAGTACTATACAGTTAACACTCATGCAGAAAAATAACAGGCTTAAGTGAGCGAATGAACATGAGAGAACCTAGGAGTTCTACTTTGCATAGTCATCTTACTGATGTAATTTAAGAAAATCTGTTCTGTTTCAGATCTCATTTTCTTTGATGACCATGTTGTCTAACTGAATGCTTCAATGTGATAATGCTTTTTTGTTTGTTCATTCAGTTTTCTTTTTTTCTCCCCTATCTTGTTTATTTCAAAGCTCTACATACAGCCATGGCATTATAATAATTTATTGGTCAGAAACCCTAACCTATAACCATGATACATCTAGAAATTAAAACAGAAAACACTGATCATATGAGCAGAGGAAAATAAGATTAACTGTTGTCACAGAGCACAGAACAAAGACAACTGGTTATACATTCAGTTCCTACTGAATAGCTGGTGTACAACTATGGATCTTCATCAAACTTTTAGCTGAAAAAAGCATCATTTTTACTATTATGTCATCTGTGGCCTGCTGAGCACTGTGTGGCATAGCAGACTTGCAGCTGGGGAACTTCAGCACCACTGACACACGTCCTCCAAGGTCGTGTGTTCCCACTGCTTGGCTGGCAAACTCGGCCAACAAGAGGGGTGACATATAGCAGAGGCTCATGCTCTCTGCCGCTCCCTGTGCTCAAGAGGAGGAAGTGGCCAGGACAGACAAGTGATAATTTTAACTTCACTTCCAGCCTCTGTGTGGCTGGTTTTTTGTCCTCTGCAAGCTGTAAATCAAAGTGTATCATTCTGGGAAAGGACAAGGATACTGAGCCAAAACAGGAGCAGGGTGTAGAGAGGCTAGTGTGACCTTTAAGATCTCTTCAGTATATGCCTTTCTGCTTTGTGGCATAGGCATTTTGTCTTCATGAAAGGATGTAAACAGAGGACTGGAATCAAATGATAATGCCAGCACTGCTTGCAAGAGCTTGGTCCTCTATAATGAATGTAGCACTAATTATTAAAGAAATCCTTGGCTTTCTCTAAAAAACCCTTTCAGCCAAGTGCTTGCCAGAGATTATACCTATATTATGAAAAGGGAGCACAAAAGGATTCAACATGATGGATGAAATTGTTTGCTTTCTCTTAAGAAGAGAGTAATAAATAAGTTAGCATTTCAAAGTTCTGTGAAGAGAAAAGATATTTGAGAGGAAGCACATGGATGCATTGTTCTGTAGCACGGGCATTTGATGAGCTCCAGAAATATCTTTGGAAGAGAAAAGCTGTATTATAGCATGTGAAAAGAAGAAATCTCCAGTATCAGGCTGTTATCTAGTTGCTAAGGGCTGGTTCTTGATGAAAACAGAGCAGAACAGAATGGATAGTTTAAGCACTGTGAGGTAAAAGCAGAAAATTGGACTTAGAGCACAAGGGACATCCACAATGGAATGAAAGTGGATGCAGTAAAATGTCAGGAATGTGACAAGAAAAAGATTATCATAAATATGAAGAGACGAAAGTCAAAGTTTTGCCTTCACTTCAACAAAGCCCTTGGAGAAAAAAGGAATTAGCCCTGCTGGAATGTACATTAGCAAAGAGAGAAAAAAAGAGGAAAAGAAGAATAACACTTCAAGGTAATTTTAAACCAAGCAGCAACTTCTAAACCTTTAATTATAAGCTTGTAATTCTTGTTGGCTTATTATTAACTGCTAGCACCAAAACAAAAAGAGATAAAAGCATGAAACTGTGGTTTTGAACTGTTCATATTTTTGCTGCCAAACTGCTCCCCCCCCAAAAAAATAGGATAATTTTAAATTTTTCAAACCTAGACTTCTTTTGTAAACGGAAAAGTGTATTATCTAATTCTTTTAAAACACAAAGTAGCATTTTTTTCTTGTCTTCTGCACTTCACAAAACCAACACTTTTAAGTTCATAGAGTACATAAAGAACAAAAAGCCAAGGCACCTCCTTGGAAGTTAGGAACAAGTGCAGCTTCCTTGTCCTACGCACAAAGTCTGGCTTTCCTTGAAGAGTTTAACAAACCTGGAGCCAGGTTAAGAAGTAAGACCCCACCGAAAGTCCCTTCCTATTGAAACCTGGGCTAATGTGACACTGGTGTTTCAGCCATTATCAGCTGTCACAGTAGGAGAGAGAAGTGGCATTTATGGCAACGGTGATATTTGTTTTTAATCCAGAAGCACAAGCACCGACTGGAATCTTCATCACCTTTCTAACCATTTGAAAACAATAATTGTTAGCTCTGTTAAATACCTTCTCTTTCTAAACCAATACTCTTCAAATGCAAATTGTAGTCACAGCTGCAAAGGAAATCTACTGCCAAAATACACCGTTGGGAGAGAAGAAAATGTAGTGGCAGCTGGCTGTCTCCAAAGAGGAGAGTGTCATCTTTCTGAAACACTGTCGACTCTTGCAGAAGAAATGCTAAAGAGCAAAGAACTGCAGTATCAGCCAGACAGAGGCTGACAGTGGATGCTGCTAATGGGAACAAATTAGAGGCTGTAACCTTAGTAGGAGAGGAAGGAAAGTATCAGGAGGGCTGAAGCACTGGGCTGCCTTTGCCTGCACACAAGGTGAAGCTTTAGTCAAAACTGTGTAGCGTAAGGATGCTTTTTTTGGTTAGTTTGGATTCAACAAGTGTTCTTCACCTCTCTCACTCAAACATTTACTATTAGTTGTGTTTGCAGATTCCTGACTAAAGCTCAGTGACTGCTTCACTGGCTGTTTGTTTACCAACAAGTGAACTCATTATAAACCCATTAGCAGGGGGCAGTTTAAGGAACAAAACTCAGGGAGGTGATGTAGACATTTAGTGCAACTTCACCAACCAAACTGTGATGGCACAACACTTTCAGACATGCATGTTGCCTGGGACATGGAAATAGCTCAAGACAGCGGCTTTTTCTGCTGACAGAGTGGACTGGATTCAAAGTGGGGACCTATGATGGTCACATGAAGACCTATGATTTAATTTAATTATACTAAAATGCCTATAATGCTCAAGAAGTGAAGAAGTTAAACAACCCAATTCACTTCTGATGTTAGAATAACTGCTTCTGCCATCCTACTGTAATGCATTGCACGTTGTTTTGAAGTCTTTTTAATGGCCACTACCTAGTGCTTGGTGTATTCAAGGCTTAAACACACTGCAGCTGACAAGAGCTGCCCTATGGCGTTAAGTCCCCTGGTCAGAGTTTGTTTCAGTGGGAACTTACCTACGGCTGAGCCACAAGAACACTAAAGTTAGCATCTCAATCTCTCAAGATACCCTTGAGGCCTTTATTTTTCTACTTTTTCACCTAGTATAACAAGAACCTCTATGATCATTACCTATTTTACTAGGTTATTTGCAATGCTTGAATCAAGAACTTTTAGATTTACAGTACCACCACTTTATAGCTCAGTTTAGAATTAGCAGCAGTAATTTCTGAATTTAGTCTACACAGGAAGAGAATAGCACGCACTTTGCCTTGTTATAAAACCAGTTGTGAGACAGCAGGGAAACAATGGATACTGGGGTCTTAGGTATCTATATTCTGCTTACCAGAGAAGACTATTGCCTAGAATTTTGAGCAGTGGTTAGAAACATGACAGTTAGGTACATTTATTTGCCTATTTAATTCTTTCTGACAGGCAAAGGTGGTACAGCACGTGAAGTCTGCTTCTTTCTGTTGAAGCCTACTCACACTTCTTGTGACAAGCCATCCTGTCACAAAATGGGCAAGTGATACCTGCTGTGAAATGAGAATCTGGTCAATAATAAAGGTTGTGAACTATGCTGAAATATCCATACTCGTCTAAAAGGCATTTAGGGCTGCATTTACACCTGACATCTTCATGTGTAGCCATAGTGGAAGCCATGACATGTTGTAGCAAGCCTTCAGTTTGGACCATGAGCACCCTGGGGCAGCATCTACATGCAGTCGAGATCAGACAGACACCCTTCTTGTCATCATGCAAAATCCCAGTACAACCTGCATTAATGTGTGTTTCTTTTTAAATAAACTACTTGTACCTTTTTTTAAAGACCAAGTTCCTTCTTCTACTTATTTGGTGTTTTTAGCCTTGCCTCTTCCCTCTGCTCATGGCTGTCATTTTGCTCCCCTTTTCCTTATCCTGGTATGTGACTCATCCTACCCCACGAATCACATTTCTATGCTCCATTAACCATCTTCAGCATATCTTCTTTAGAACTCTCCTCCAGACATTCTTGCTCCTGTTCTCTGTTCTTCCCTCCATCTTACCTCAGTCTCTGTGTAATATTCAGAAGAGATTTTCAGAAGCAGAAAGTGAAATTTAGACACTTAGCTATCATTCATGCCTTTGAAAAATCTCCTACACCTTCATAATTCTCTTGCTATGCAGCAAAACCCTTTCTAACTTTTAACTCCCCTTCCTCTCATCAACTGTCCCTTCCTTCCTCTCTCCTTTCTATTCAGTTTTGCTTATCTAACTGAGGCCATAGCTGCGCCTGCAGATCTCTGCAGTGCAGACATGTCAGCAAAAGTTCTAAGGCACGCCGTTATCCCAATAGAAACAGCTTTTGTCAGCCTGCATTACCCAATTTCAGAAGACAGCGTAACTTCACCAGCAAACACGCCTCCACTTCTACCTATACACACGGGAATGGGTCAGCACAGTTACAGCAGACAAGACTTCAGACAGTCCTTGATGCAGACTGTCCTTTTAGAAGCGGAAAAAAAAGCAACAAAGAATGTTAATTACAGTGAAAAATAAATATTTGATAGGATGCCTTTTTAGACTAAGGAATGCAAAATGGGCTAAGGAGGTGGTTCAGTTTGCAGAGCGTAACTTCAACTGCTCAGCACTTCAGCAGAAGCAAATACATCTGTTCATTTAGCATAGCTGGAGTGAATAATAACCAATTCTTCTTAGGTCTTCTTCGTAAGTCGCAACTGGTTAGGAGTGATGGAAATTTTTATTTAAAATGGCTGTCTTATTAGAACATGGTGCTATTAAAAATATGCATAAGAAAATTCATTATAATAGCATAGAAAATAAAGGACTGTTATTTAGGAAACTTGTTCATCTCATTGTGTGTTGCAGCCCAATGATGCTGTACAGAATTTAATTTGCTGTATTTTGAGCCCTCCGCTTCCACTTGTAATGGAAACTAGTACTGAAAAGGCAAAAAGAAATTGTATCTTGGGAACCTATCAGGAATAATTTTTAACTTTTCTTAATATAAATGTCTGTAAACTCTTTGGACTTTGTATTTTAACAAGTTTCTTTGACTATGTTCTAGGCATACACAACCTCTTTTTCCTGAGACATGAGAGGAAAAAAAGAGTATTTTGTGCAAACAGAGAGATATCAGATGTACCCTTTGGGAAGTGAATTGCAATGTGACCTAAACAGTTCTCTCCCACACACCAAATCCTCTCTTCTGAAACCACCTTCACTACCCTTGGAAAGCCACAAAGTCTCATTCCTCTGTGCACTTATCAAACTGTCAGCAGTAAAGGGTTAGGAGTAATTTCCCATGTGACAGATCACTCCACAACGAGCTGGTGTAGGATTTTTTGCATGGCTGTTTGAAGCATCTGATTCTAAATACTGCCCGACATTCTATACTACATCGGATGGGTACTAACCTATATTAAACTAGATGGAATATAGGTTTTATCTAGTATAGTAAATCTCTGTATTTCTGTATACTCATAAACAAGGAGCAGCACTTGGCTGTATTCCAAGATCTACTACATTTCTGTTGCATACTTTACACATAAAGTATGAATCATAGTTAGGGCCCCTAAATATGGGAAAGTAATAGTCATCCAACTCATCTTCATTTAATTATACTTAAAACAGCTATAATGCTCAAAATGTGAAGATGTTAAACAACCCAACTCACTTCTGATGTTAGAATAACTGCTTCTCCCATCCTAGAGTAATGTATTGCACGTTGATTTGAAGTCATTTTAACGGCGATCATCTAGTGTCTGGCATATTCAAGGCTAACCGCATGAGGGTTTCTTTGTATGTCCCTGTCTATCATCCCTTCCTTTAAATGAAATTTTCCATTCTTATTGCCTGTTGTGGAATTGTTTGTTTGTTTTGATTTAATTTTATTGAGTAAGGCAGGAATATAAAGCAGAGGAAAAAGGAAGAATTAATGTTTGAAAAGTGTATCTTCACATTAGCCACTCAATAATAATCACAGTTCTTTGAATGCCTGAAGACAGCATTTTCTGAGCACATCTCAAACCGCAGATTGTAGCAAATTTGTTATGTTTTGGGTAGGTCTGACTGAAATGTTTTGCTATTTAAAGAGAATAAACTCTAAGTAGTCAAAAAAAAAAAAGGATTCTTCTTGTATGTAGTGATCATCTTCTTTGTTCTGGGAGGAGCTAAATACTACACTTAATATGCAGATTTTGTAAATAAGCAGAGCTCTGGAAAGGCAAACATTATTTATTAATGAACTGGACCAAAACAGAGAAGGACTGTTTTGAACCACAAAAACTTTTTTCTTTTTTTTTCTTTGCAAAAAAAAGGAAGCAGATTCTGTTTTGACATCTTTGTTCTGCTGCACAGCTTGTAAACTGCACAGCAGGGTTTTTTTTGGTAGGTTCAGTTTCTAAGCACAGATGAGACTTTCTCTGGCGCACTGTATAAGCGCTGGAAGAGGAAACTGGTGAATCACTTTCAAATGGTGATGCTTATGAATTCCACAAGCTGTAGGCGTTGGACATAGTTCAAAGATCTTATAACCTTCACAAATTTCACTGCCTTGGATTTTCCCCTTGAAAACAGGAAAATAAAGTATCAGACTTAAAGGTGCCAAGAATAAGCCTAAAAGTGTTAATGTTTGTTTGCAAATTCTACCTTTGGGTATGCAGTTCTGACATTTCTATTAGTTCAGCTCAAGATGCTTATGTTTCAAAATTTAGAATAATTTCCATTCAGTAATTTTTTGGTTTTATACTACTAGCTCTAGGTGGCCCATTATTTCAGTTCAATAAACATATAAGCATAATAGGTTTCATAACAGAAACCACTGGGAGCTTTTTTGAGAAGTCAGACAAAATATTTGTAATACAAAATACTGCAAAATTTTGTAAGCACACATTAGTAATGGGCTGTGGCATTTGATTTAAATTTTAAATTCCTAATTAAAGTCATTCACCTATAAAGACTTTTAATTTGTACATCTCTGAGAGTTGTAAGTTAGTAAGAAATTCCCAACTTTACAAAAAGTGCTAGTGAATTTCACCTGCTAACAAAACAAAATTTTCCATCATAGAGTAGATAATAATGTCACATTTTTAATAAATGCATTAATAAAGCAGTTCAATCCTAAAATTTATTTATACCAGCACATAAGGCTTACAGAAATTTTTAATCATGACATGATTACATCATGTTTTGTTTCTGTTTGTGTTTCAGTGAAAACTGATATACAGAACACAGATTATTCCAGGACACTTCACATCTTTAGTGTTGTAGCAGGAAAGAAACAATATGCGATCATATTAAAACTATCACAAGCTACAAACTGTAGCTAATGTTTTTTATTTCCTGTCTCCCAAATGCTTAGAATACTGCTTGGGATTTATGCAAGACATTTTCTCTCTAAAGACACATTAATAGCACCCTTTTTATTGTCTGCATTTTAGTGGTATCATATGATTTGAATCCCAAAATATCTAATGAGAAATCTTGATTTCTAATTCATCTTTGAAGTTTGGATGCATTTTTCATAAGTTCTAAAAATAAAGAGTTCTGTCTTCTGCAGTGACATGTCATACATATGCACGAAGCCACTGTGACAAAATTCCAAGGCATTTTAAGAAATGCAAATGGAAGGGAAAACACAGCAGCAAAATATGATGCAGCATTTTAGTCTTTGAATATATCAAGATAATTAAGGGCAACCCACTGACAATGGCAGACAAAACAGGGTCATGCACTGGAGTTCCAGACTGGAGACTGTTAGAGGTACAGTCTAAAAGTGAAGTACTCATTTTTTGGAAGATAACATCTTATTGGAGTGTGTGGATGAGCTTTAACAAAGCTCATCCCAATTACACCGAAAAACAAGTAAAGCAGAAAGAATAAAGCTTCTGAAAACTGCTGTTATCAAGAGTGACTGTTTCATAGAGTTGTACAAGCTTAGTTCACTGTTCCCATGTTAAAAGAACCATTTAATTTTGTCAAATATGTAAGTTTCTATAAATGAGCAAATAGATGTATTTTAATTTTAGATATAGTTGTCCATTTTTGTACAGGTTTTGAAAAAATTCCTACTGGTATAACAGAGCACCTCCCACCTATCCATAAGAAAAACGAACAAAAAACCAAACTGTGAGGTTTTTTAGCCCAGAGGACATGAAATGGGTTAAATGGATGCTTTCATAGGCAGACTTTTGCAAAAAATGCTTCCCAGGAGACCTTTTATAAAAGATTATGCATATGTGTAAACAAGCATTTTAGAAAAGTGCTCCAAAATATTATTAAAATGCTAAAAAAATCTTCAATTTTTTTTTAAGAATGTAGTCCAAAGTGAAAGTTAGATGGGAGATAAGGCAGTTAAAGTGAAATTCCAGTACTCAACAGTATCATATAGTTTAGAAACTCTTCAAAATCCTCTTAAAATTCAGTTCAGGATGTTTCTTTTTCTACAGGAAGATTATTCCTGAATCTCATTGTTCTCATGGTTGGAAAGCTTCCTTTAATCTCCAGCCTAAGTTCATTTATGGCTAGAGCTGTCTTTTAGCTTCAATAGTATTTTGCCCTGCTAGTATTTATATCACCAATATCTTTCAATATTCCTTGTAGTCTCCTTTTTGCTAGAGTGAAAAAGCTTGTTCTAATTGTAAAATTCAGGTTATCCAGTCCCCTGGTGATTACATTAGGTATTTTCCTATTTTTCAGCATTATCTTCTTAATCTGGACACATCATACTGGCCCTAAAAACATCTGCTGTCATTGCCAAAAGATTGATAGAGAAACAGAGTTTCAGAAGAAAGGAGAGAGCATGGATGGCACTAAAGCTATGATGACACAAGTAGGCCACTACAATTACTGTGAAATGTAGTTTTGCCTTGTGCAGCTGCTACCTATGATTATCTTTATCTTCTCTTCATTAGGCACCTACATTTAAGCGTTACTTTAGGGCTTGTTTGCTGAACCAGTGGCTGCTCCTGGCACCTCAGGAGCCTGGCTTTGTGAGGCGTTCCTAAGGCACTGAAGAAACAGAATAGAAAATAACCATTAAAAGATTATGAATAATTTTATTGCCTGAAGCTAAACATTTTTCTGACATAAACATAGCTTTCCCTTTGATGGCAAGCTTTATTTATTAAAAAAAGTAATCTGTTTCTGTTTGTCCATGGAGATGGATGCATCTGAACAACTGCATATGAGGACTGGTAGTATCCAGAAGTGGCGTTCCTACATAAGGCATTTTCAGCCGTATGTGCTCTGACTAGGCAGAGAGGTTTTTATCCACTGTTCCCTTCCTCCACTGGAGAAGAAAGAAGAGGGACACAAAAATTTGGATAATATAGACAAAATCAATGAAGACTTGACTAAGTAATGGCTAAGCATTGGAGCGTAATGGAATATTCCAATATTCAGTATGCCCCACTAGAACACAACTTTTTCCACCATCTTCTGTTGTTATTTAATATTTATTAGGAGACTCTGGATAAGAAGTCTGTGGAGCGTAGTGATCAAACGCTAGAAAAAGCAAAAGCAGAACTGCTTGTAAGAGAAATAACTAATTAAATAGTAATGGGCATGGAATAAAGAACCTGTGAGGCTATAAATCCCCCAACCCTGCATCTCGCCAAGCTCAATAGTAACATTTAAACTCAGTGAGCATCTAAAAGGACGAGTGTTGTGTTACTCTTTGACCTTAATTGATGTTTCAGACTGGCATTTCAGACTTCTGAAGTCAGCTCCTTCCCCTGACAGTGGCAGCACCAACACGAGAAAGAAAAGTCTGGGTTGAATTCAGATGCAGGTTTCCTTCTCCTCTTTACAGGTGATGTCACCTCAGGACAGAATTAGCATCTGCCCACTCCTGTTCCTCCTACTGCAGAGGGAATTCAGTACTACTGCTGATGGGGAAGAGACAAATCTGCAGGGAAAACACTAACTTAAAAATGCCTACGACATGAAGTGAAGGAAATCCTGAAAGGGGCAAGTATCGAGGGACAAAAATGAAGGATAAACCACTTAAAAAATGCTAGAGGTAGTAAAATAGGTGACAGACAGAAAGGTGTGATTATTGTCTGCAATTCAGGAGAGAGAACCAAAAAACAAAAGGAGAAGAACAAAGTGAGAGAACAGAGAGAAAAACTGAAATATGGGAGAAGGGGAAAAACATGCAACAAAAGAACGACTCACAAGTCCTAAGAAAGGTCACAAGAAGGAAAGTACAAATAAAAAAGCACCCAGTGCTGAGGCTCCCTCATGTAGTCCATGTATTTTAATCACCATACCTTCTACAGATCTTTCAATTCAAAAAGTGCAAAGTCTTGTTTTGATCTCTCCTATTGCACAATACTGTTGAATATACTGGATTGCATATTTAAATAGTGAAAGTAGAAGAAAGAGAAATCATAGTTTATTTCTACTTTTTGCCATCTTTCAGAAAAGGTAAGAACCTTTAGACTGGGCATCTTAACACTGTGTAAAGTCACTGCATGCACCGCAGTGGGCAGCTGGCAAGAATGTGGGATTCAGCAGCACCACGTGGTGACATTGAGGGTAAGGCGCTTAAGCCCACCGTGGTCTCCTGGGTTCCCACCTCAGTCTGCCATGGCTCTGGCTCATGGTCTCTAAACAAAACCTCTTACTGTCACCCCAGTTTGCATGGTAACCCGAAGTGGCCACAGGAGGCAGTTTTTGATGATCATTGCATCATGGATGAAAGCTGGCAGAAAAGAGCCCCACATGCAAGCAGGTTAGGTACAGAAAGCACCACACAGGTGCCAGCTTGCAGCAGGAGATGCAGTAGAAGCAGCCAGAGTAGCACAGCTGTGAGGGACAGGTAGGTCTTTTACCCCCATTCAAGGCTTCCGCTCTGTCATAGAGATTGGAAGACTTTTGCTGTATTCTGCCCATTAGCTGGTACGATCCTTGTGACCCACGTCTGGTCTGTGCCTCCTACACATTGAGTAATCCTGCTCCAATCCGTGCCTCTAGAAAACAAGACGACTGGCTTGACTGGCACAAAGATTCGTTTAAAGCCATCAAATTTTATGAAGCAATTTCAAATGGGCTTTCATATTCTATTTATAAATACAACTTCTTTATGAAGGCTTCTTACATAATCCTCATCCTTCACAGTCAGCCATTATCACATAATGTTAAGCAGGTTTTTTTCTGAAACCAGTACCCCAGTTTATAACAGCTAATAAAATACTCATGCTTGTATATGCTGCACAGCTTGTAATGGAGCTGTTTAAAAAGCCCTATGTACAGCAGACAACAGCGAGTTGTCCATTGCATATATTTTTGCCATGAGACATTCAATATTTTCTCCAGTATGTCCTCTGTGAGTACCAGAAAATGCTCTGAATATAAATAACTTCACTAGATAATCTAAATGACTTTATAAAACAAAGAAAACAACAATATAACCACTTCAACAAAATCTTCTCCCCTATCACCATACACTATTGTCTTTAACTACTAAAACAATGTGGAACAAATCCCATCTGTGCTGTAAACCCTAAACATCATGTTAACCACAGCAAACACTATACATCAAATTCACACAAAAGCAACGAAAATATTTTTTATTTCTATTAAAAAATGCTTTATGCTTAGGAAAACTCCTGTATAGTATGTATCTTGGTAATAATACATATAATTATGATTTATATATGTAGACAGATATATTTCTTTGTCAGACTTCAAAATAAATACATCCTCAGTCTCTAAAAAAAGGTCCAATCAAAGAAAGAAGGAACTAAATAAGCATTAAGCTCTACAGAACTTGTTCTTTGGATCCATGGAATGCCTGAAAACAAGAAATCTTTTCCTAAAGACTATCAGTACAGAGTTTCAGAACCACCACAGATATCATGCAACTTGGCCATTTGAATGTGGAAAAATTCTATAGAAAAATTATAATTGATCATTTTAATAGAATACTCTAGGCAAATTACAATAGCATTATAATTGTTCTAGCCAGACTTAGGTAAACCTTCCTTATTCACAGGTCCTGGAGATCTTAATCCAAGATAAACAAAAGTTGATCGCTCATATGAAGTGAAACTGAATTCAAGACAACCTGAGCTGCTATTTTGTAAACACCTGTGCAACAGTACAATCCATGACAATTTGAAAACAAAACATATAATCTCCCTTATACAACGGCAGACTGAAAGCTATTAAAAGAAAGTGGAAATGATTGCTATTATTCTGCTATTCAACATGCTTACTGCTGAGATGTACCATCCATAACATTGTACATTTTAAAAGTAACTAGCAGCCAGATCTTGAGGGGCGAAAAACATCTTAACAATGAGTACATAATGCTTTAATACAACTGTGCATATCTTTTTGATTTGTTCTTATCTACAGTGACTGTGCAAATAAAAACAAAAAGAATAAAAAAATCCATAATAAGACTGAAAATTGTAGAAAGATTCTGAGTCCTTAAATATCTACTATCCAACAGACTTAAGGGAAAACAAATCACATGGAAGTAGTATAAGGTATCTTTTAAAATGCTAAAGATTAATGACCTCAAACTAGGATTATTAATGATAGATATTAGGTAGAATAAATTTAAAGAGTCATTAATTAGGCCACGGAGAGATTTTGTTCAAAATAAGAATTACTCTGATCTGATGTCGTAGGTATCTTGGCAAATGCTATCTAAAGTATAAAATGAATACTACTTGGTAAAATGTCATACAGATTTAATATAGTGAAATGAAAATGAACCTGCCACAGAAAACTTAAATAATAAGAAAGTGGAAATTATGAATGAATTCAATCGATTCCATTTATTTTTTTTACTATACTATCTATAGAAGATGACCCAAACAACATCAACAATAAATACTGGATCCTGTATACTAGTCCATGTCTTATTACATTATGACATTATGTTCCTTGCTTCCTCAGAATAACCAATTGTGGAAAATTCCATAAAATCTTAAACTGCTTCCATATTAAAGCTACAGAGGGAAGCAGTGGTCCAGAGGCCATGAATAAAGGATGCAGGTCAATTGTGGACTAGGAGGAATGTACAAAGGTGCCTCTAAGTTGCTGCTGTCCCAGAAGTCAGCTTTGGATATTTGGTGTACAAAAAAGTGAAATAAAGTGTGATCCAGTGCTTTAATCCAGTCAGGATTTTATTGGGTAAAAGGTGGCTAATGCAGATACTCTTTGACCAGGGGCAGCATCTCTTTCTATGAAGTTACCAAGCTCCGCACAACCAGTAGAATTTTGCCTCAGAAGTGTTAATATTTCAGCACACAGAAAAGTGACACCAGTTTAAAGTGACACCACCCCACTTAAAAACTTACTGAAGTACCTCATCTGCTTTAATGAGACTTTGATTGATAATTTAATTGTCTACGAAAAGAGCTGAGCACACTTATTTGCTTTACTGTGTAGAGGTGATTATTCATTATTAGAGAGAATGTTCTCTGTTATTAACCTGGAGGAAGCTGATATCTTCTATGTAATCCACCTTGCTCAGTGAATTATTTTTAGCAGGAAATGTGGCTCTTATTTCAAATGCAAATTTTCTCTGCATATTGCACCGAAGCAATATATTTGTTAATATAAACACAGGAAAAGATATTTTAAATTAAGTGGTAATTTGCAGATATCATAAAGCAGAGACATGTCTAACACTGATTATGTCTTCACATCGAGGTATCAAAAATAAAAAGCCCTGTCTCACCTCTGAAGTGAAAATAATCAGCTTTATAACACACTTGAGTATAACACATTGCAACAATGAATGGGGATGACAAAGGGCAAAAAGTGCTTTTTTTATCCCTGTTTTAACTGAGTTCCAGCATACAAAAGCATCTTTAGCAAACTAGTATCAGCATGGACTTTCAGAGTTTCTGTGAAGACACAAATCTGACTGAAGACAATAGGAAAGAAGGTACTCAGCAATTTTGAAAATCAGGTTATTGAAAGGCTTTTGCAACAACAGATTATTTTAGCTATCTTGCTGCAAAACAAGCTTAAGACAAATGGACCCAGATTTCTGAATCACCTGGTTTAACATCTCAAGCTCAGATTATATTTTATCAAAGAGGTGTACATAATGTTCTGATTATTTTTAATGCTACCAGCCCTGCCAGCTTCTTTTGAGGCCGACTGTCCTGGTGGTAGTGTTATTTTAGTCAGTAGATGGCATTAGCTGCCTCAGTGTCATTTTTGCTGTGCGATTTATCAAGAAGTGGGTCAGCTACAGCCTGTGGCTGTGTGTGCTCCCAGCAGGCTGAGAGGGGAAAAAAAAAAAAGAGAAGATTTTGTTTTCTTTTGTTAATTACTCTTGCCATATTTTAGTTGTTTCACTGGACAATATAATTAGACAATAATGAACAGTTCCAATAGCAGGTACTATTGACAGACAACGGTGTAAGAAGTAGGTAGGCTAGGGCAGGCGGTCGTGTTCAGACAGCAAATCCTTCTGCTGTAGGTATTGCTCAGGATTACAGGGTTGGTACTGAGGCAGTGAGGACAGCAAAACTGTTCAAAGCCGTGAGGGGAAAGAGCTGACACAGCTCTAACCCTCGTCTGACCCTTCTGCTCTGCCTCACTCCTCCCGGCTTCTATTAATGAAGAAAGGGACACTCCAGATGTAAATTGATCAGCATGACATATTTTGCAGTTTTTTTATACCTAGCCGTTCTTAAAAAGGATGTTTTTCAGTTATCGTTATGATAAAACTGTAAAAATACACACATGTATATATATACCATAGACAAAATCTTAATCCTGTATTATTCAAATATCCAGTGGGAATGTTCAAATATGCCTCTGAAGTGGTTCCAACCCAAACCCTGCAGTTAAACACGATGAAAGTGTGTTTGTACGTGTTTGAGACCCACAAGCTGAAATTGCCTAGCGATGAGCAGGAAGCAATTCTCTCCTCATGTAAAAATAATTCAAGTAGATTTTTTTTTTCTCTTCCATACTGAGATGAATTTGACGAACTTCAAAGTCCTTTTCAGCAAAATTTGAAATACTTCCACTCCCCACTCCCATAACCGGGGATTAAAACATGCAACAGTGAGATGCAAGAAGCTGAAAGATGAGTCAGGGGGTTCTCTACACCCCTCGTATGCCCCAGCCACCCAGTCAGGGCTGCGGCTACTTTACAGCCTGGAAATCTCTTTCTTTCTTAGCCCTTTCAAACCAGGGTGTATATTGCCACTAACTGTTTTCAACCTGCAGATGCTTGTCATAGAAGTGAAAAGATGATCCTGTTTTGTGGGAAGGGGTTAGTTTTTCAGAGGGCATGAGGAAGGAAAAATAAGTAGATGATATTAACTGGCTTTCACTGTTTTTACTGAACACACTGGAAACAGTATTTTCAAGCAAATTTCTTGACTTTTCTGGTGGATATTTGATTTTATTACATGTCTGCTTTGATTTTTCTCACTTGTGTTTTCAAGCAACAACTCACAATAGGTATTTCTCATTTGCAGTCAGTGTTTCCTCTTGAAATTTCAGGTGTGTATTTTTGGTTGTACATCAGATCTAGTGCAAACTTTCAACAACAAAGGTAATGATTTTTCTGAGGAACATATATTTTTAATCCACATTGAATATGCATACGATATGTTTTCCATTTTATGGCAAAAATAGTTTTCTGTCAAAAGTACAGCTCTATTCTTTTCTCTTACTTGCCAGCTCTGCTGATTGACATAGATGACATAGTGAATCCTTATCTACTCTAATGGTTACACATTCAGCCAAATCAAGAAGGAATTCTAACAGGACCTTTAGTCCAGCTACACACAATCAGAGACTCATCTAAATTTGCCCTTATTATTTCATACTGGGATATATCCACCCAAATGCCAAGCCAAGCCAAGCTACAGCTTTTTTCAAACTGGCTTTGCACGTAACTGGAACAAATTAGTTACAAGCAAGTAACAAAACTTCTCTTTTCTTGAAACTCTGGATTAGCAGGATTACCCTCTTTCAACCCTCTAAATAGAAATGTTTTGAGTTCCCTAAGTATTCAGAGCATTCTCTTGCTGTTGGGGGAGAGGAAAAATAGCACAGCTGGCAGCAGGGAAACATTATCTCAGTTTTGTATGTCGGTAACTGAAGCACAGAATAATTAAAGGACTTTATCAGACTTGTACACAATATTATGGAAAAGTTTATTCCCAAATTTCTCATGCCAGTAACTTTACATCAAAATAATGCAAATACGTTGCCATCCATAGCTCTCTAAGTGCCAATATAAAGCAAAAATGTTACAATGAAAGATACAGTCAGAACATAAAAACAAATAAGCAAAATCATCAGCACAGTGAAACAGACAAATCTTAAAATGCTGCCTGATGCACTTTCCTAGCAAGCACATTGCCTCTGCTTCACATTTCGGCATCTCTCAGTTTTCTATAATGACTAGCAGTGTAACACAAGATCAACATAACTTGGAGCTAAAACATGGGTTTAAGGTTTAAATGAGACATTAATATACAGTCAGCTAGCTAGAACTCAAGGGTGTGATGTTGCTTTTTCATAGATAATCCTCCAGACAGCAATGTGAAATGAAGAAAAATGAGGATATAAAGTCCTTATATATACAGAAACACAGAGTACCATTTCATCAAGGGTAAAAGATTTTGCTTCCAGCCATTAAAACATCCAACAGTGGAAGCATGAGGCTTCTTGCCAGCCTAAAAATGGCATCAGATTAGCAAGTTCACAACATACAAACCTTATTCTCCACAAGGAATTCTCAGTTAAAGACCAGGAGAAATTATTACTGAAATAAACTGAGAAAACAAAAGTGGGACTCTTTAGGACTGTAACCCATCTTGCTCTGTTCTCACAACATTTATGCCACGTGTACAAATGACAAATTATGTCAGGATAATTATTTATTCTACACAAAAGGACTTTGGCTTCAACTTTGAACATCATATTGTTTTCAACAACAAAGAAAAACAGTGACAATTTCAGTCCCAAAACACTGACTTGGCAGAAGGCCTGAGCTGCTCTTCTTAAATTCAATGACACTGAAAGCTCAATAAAATAACTTTGTCTGGGAACTCACAAGACAGAAAGAACAAATGAAGAGACACAGCTCTGAAGGGAAATTAAGAATTTAGAAAGACAACAGTGATTGTTCTAGAAATATTTTCAGGGTTGAAACTTGTGTTTGATATTTTGGAAGAAAAAATGGAAGGAATGAGATTTCAAGGTAAGCCAGAAAATACCAAGCCATCTCAGATAACAATGCATGTCTAGGTAAAGACAGATAATCATCCAGATACACTTCATTCTCTGAACAGTGCAACGCCAATAAACCCTCCACACACATTAGGACAAGAAAAGAGATTAGATAAAACAAGTACCCTGAGTCTTTTCAGAATAGAAAAAAGCCCCCCAGCAACTCTTCAAACATGAATCAACAGTCCTTATAATAAATGAAAGTTCTTTTTTAATTGTCAGTCATACCCAAATTTGCTATTTTCAATGACTTAAACATCTGCTGAAAATTCAGTGCCATGTCTGAATATCTGGAAATTTCACATCATGTGCACATTAACATTACTAGAAATATACTATCAAATTACTATCAAATACATTTTTGTAGACCTAGCTCTACGCTCTTAACACTGGGGAAGCTCCCCAGACTAATAACACTTTCTAAGATTTGTGGAACAAACTCAAATTACCAGATTAAGTCAAGCACTTTAGAAAAAGGAAGCTCTTTCCCATTGAGAAGCAGGGCAAGAAGGCCAATTATCTGTGTGAAATTGTTTATTTTTCTGGGTTTAGTTCTCCTTCACCCAGCTGCAGCTCCCTAGCAAGGCCAGGCCTGAGCTTTTTTTGGTTCAGTCTGACATAACCTTTTATGCCAGCTGAATTTCAATCTTTTTTCAGGAGTATTTGCCATTCTGGAAGATCTGGCTTCAGTTGTGAAGATAAACACCACAAATATTGACTCATATTTGGCATTTCCAGAGCTGTATAATGTGATTCATACAGAGTCCGTAGTCCTGGAGCAATCTTGAACAACAAATAACATGCAGGAGGCCCAGCTCAATGTAAACATCTAAATAAATAGATTACTGGACTATGTCCTATTCCAAAATCTGGCCTCAAATACAAGAGCAGCCTAATGTTATTCAGAAATGTAATTATTTAGTATAAAGGGTATTTTTCCAACAAGTCATAATGTAGTTTTTCCCTTTATCACTTAGCTGAGTGCTGTACTGATCAGTCCCTTACAAAAATACTGAAATAATACTGTTAGGCAATACAATGCTTAGAAAAGATAAGACTGAACTCCCAGGGATTTTCTACTACTACCTTTTCACTAATGAAGCTGCATAAATGCAATCAGAAAACACATAATGCAGCAGTGAAAATGCTAGCCTTGGACTTTGGCTTCAGTTCTGTCACAGAAATGATCTATCACAGACAACTCATATGAACTTGATGGGTCACTAAAGGGTCGACTTCCTAAGTATGTTTTAGTAGATGCTGAATATCTCGATGCATCACAGTGTGAAGATATCTGTTCATCGTTATGAGCTACTAAAATGACAGGCCATGAAGATACTGATAATGCACAAAGTTTAATGTAAGGTTTATGAAAAACTGGCACAAGGCTAAGATTAAGAAATTGTCAAAGCTGGCACCATACCATTTCTTATACGGAGTAATAAGGAACATAGAAAATGTAGCACAGAGATTCAAATAAAAGTTATATTTTCCATTTGAGATCTATTGGAATTAATCTTCCAGCCTGCGCTGACCTCCAGGGTCCCTGCCCAACCCTCAGCTATTAAGGCAACTGCGACCGACATCTGATCATTACCTGATTTTGCTTATGCAATAAGTTTCCCTCTTCCCTTGATTATTTCAGTAACTTTTCTCTTTGTCTGCTCTAATATGGATTTATCTCCCTGGCAAGAACCTTATATATAATTCCAAGTGGAAACTTACCTGTGTCTTTCTAAATTAACACATCTTTATTTTTCTTAAATATCTTGCCTAGTAACTTCTAGAAATCTCATGGTGGTATCTTCATTCACTCACAAGTTGATATTTTTTTTTCCTTTTGTTTTCAAGGAAAGAGAACCCAGAGAGGGTAGAAATTTTTTATCACTGGTTACCTTTCATTTTGTACTTATACACAATATCTATATCTAATGATCCTCTCCTCACTATCAACCCCTTTTTCCTAGAGATATTATCCCCTCTACAAGCTGCCAAAACTTTCCAATCTGTATAGAAAGCAAATTTCCTAGGTTTTCTTACTTTCTAAGGCTAGTTTTCAAAAGAATAATATTGATTCAAGACCAATGTTCCTTTAAGAATTGTCCCAATCACCTCCTTCCAATTCAGTAACTTCAAATATATCCCATCATCATGTTTACCCCTTCTGACAGTTCGTTAATCACTTTACAGCTTTTGTACACATTTACATCATAACTAAGACCTCTTTTTAAATGTGTTTCCATATCAAATGCTAGAGACTCCATATAGATAAAATTTGCAGAGCTTCCTTTCTCAAGAAAAGAACAGTTATTTCATCAAAGAACATGGTCAGTTTAGTCTGACATGCTCTATATTTGGTAATTCCATGTGAGCTCCCATTACCTCCATGTCCCTAATTATTGTTTCATTAAAATATCTTCATATATTACTGAGCTCAGACTAATGGTCTACCATTTCCCAAATCATCTTTTAACATGAAAGCAAGGAACCAATTTTTGTGTATAACAAAGTGCTTTTTCTAGGCATGCTTTAAATCACAGATTTTTAAAACATCATTTTCTAAATCTAGGACATCTCTAAATTATTTACAGGTTTTGAAAAACCACAGGCAATAGAAAATGAAAACAGGAATGATAAATGAAAAAAATACCCAAATACGTTATAATTTCTGAAAACTTATGTCAATTATCAATGCTCATAATTCAGACTATTTTAAAATAGATATGTATTTCAATGATTTTATTTTGCTTATGAAAATGTATTTTAAAATAACAAATAATTAAAAAATAAAAAATAGCTAATCTTTAACCTTGCTTTTCTGGGGAATTAATATTTTTTTTTACTGTAATCCTTCTGTGAGGCAGAAATATGGAAGTAATCCTCAGATGTGAAATTCCAAAACCCTAGTGCTTCACATCTCAGTTGAACTGATGCACCAGTTTGTCATTTCATATGTTTACTAAGGAGATGTGGTTATGAAACACAAGGATAAACTGGTATTTTAAAAACAGTTTAATTTTCAAACTGACTGCCAAAGAACAAAGATTTAAGTAAACAACATAATATTCCAAGTTGCTGCACAAATGCAGCGCTCTTTGAGATGAACTGATGCTTTAGGTTCTCACCATAACTTCAAAGGAGGTTCCTCATTTGGGTAGCTTCTGTGCACTTAGCTTTGAGAACTCTGAAGAGTCGCCATGGAGTAGCACAAGATGAGTATAGAGAAGATGAATCAGCAATTCTTATGAAGATATAATTTCCATAAAGTAAACAGTAACATGCTACTTGTAAAATGCTCTAGATGTGGTTTGAATTTAAAATTGTATGTACATTTAAATAATACAAATAGACATCTTTCACTATTAGTTTTAATATAACCATGTCCACTCGTGAAACACTTATTATAAATCATTGATCCTGTTCTTTAGTGACAAGTCAATGTTGTTTTACACTTCTACAGAAAGGTTTGAAAGATGTTAGTTAAGAATTATGTGAAATGGTGTTAATGTAATATAAAAAACTGCCTATGGCTTAGTTTTCAGTAAATCTTTATATGTGAAGAATAAGAAACTTACAGTTACCTCTGTAGTTCAAATACCAGGTTATGGGTTATTTAACTGGAAAGCACAATAGATTTACATGTTCTGTTTGTAGTGAGAAACTGCAAAACAGAATAATATTGACTCTCCCTGTCATGGGCACTGAAACAAGTTCATTCATGACTCTGAAGACAAGAAATCTGTACCTCAAAAATACCTGGAATGAAATTACATAAACTTTATTTAGAGTCAGTGTGGAAGCAATCTCTTTTGCTTATAATAGTACAAAGAAAGTAGCTGCAAAAAAGAGGAGTGCTACAGGATAAGGATGGTATAGGGTAAGGAAAGAGAGAAGTTCCTTGGCTTCTTCTGAGACTCCTTTTTATCATCAACTTCAATACCTTTTCATTATAAAAATTGTTTTACAAATCATTACTGGCACTTTTATGTCCAGCTCAACAACCTTTCTTCCATAATATCATAATTTATATGCAAAAAATAATGTGCTTGTTTAATATGCTTATCAGTCTTTGTACTAATTAATGCATACATATTTTCCATCAGCAGTTGAGCTTAGTAACAGTAATTTAAAAAATATACAAACTGCATGTCGAAGTAATCATTAAGCCATCATGAACTCTTTCTTTTTTTTAAAGTATGTCAACATTCATATTCTTGCAAGTGTGCTTAGGGTAGAATTCAGTAGTTTTTAGCATAGCAATTTAAATCCCAATGCTTTTGACAGGGAAACTGCAATATTATTTCTACATATATTGGCCATCTTGGGAACCACTTCTGCCAAAGTACAGCAGATACGTACTTCTTTAGAATCCTCCTTGACCACAATAAATAGAACAGAACAGACATTTACAGAGGAAGTCTGCATCAGCTGTGATTAAAAGGACCTGAAATGCCAAGGATATAAATTGCCACCTTTATCTGCCAGCAGGTTGCTGGACACAAAGATAGATTTAAAGAGCTGTAAGGACTCCCAGTTAAATTGACCAGTTTTGTGCAAACTCTTAATGTTATCTGTTTTAATACAGCAGAACCTAATGAGTTGAAGATAGCAGCCGTAGCACTGCGCACAGATGCTGCTTCCACTTGCCTAGACCAAAACCGTCTTTGGAAATTCATCTAGGGGAATAATTTCTTTAAATGCCGTTCCACTAGGGAATCCTACCAGAAGCTGTATTTATCTGTTGGTGTTAGTGGCGTGCAGGTTAAAAGCTGTACTTTCAAGATAAGGTGTACTCCTTGTCCCCTAAGCTATGCTTAAGAATTATTATTTAAAACGTTCAGGCACCTTACAATGTTTTTCCAAGATGCATTATATTTTACTAGAAAATATTTTATTTAAACTTTTATTGACCCCATAAAATATGATGAACTTTTGCAATACATTTCAAACACGTCAGTGACACCATTAGTAATCATGACTGTGTATTGCCTCTTTTTTGTGTACCTTCAATACTCCTTAGAGAGATTAGTGTTTTAGCTGGCCCTCTTAGGGCACTAAGGACTTCAGGAGTGGGATTTGTCTCACTTGACTTTAGATACTAAGTCTGAGCTAACAGCAGACTAGGAAGAAGAAACAGATTGGAGAGAGACACCTACAGAGAAAGTTTATATAATGTCATTTGATTTTTTTAAATGTATTTACATGATGTCTAACTTTAATAGAGCTAAAATTAGGTAAGATGAATCCAACTCTTGGGAAGCTTATGAGGTACCATGCATTGCACTGTGATTTGTTTTCCAGAAGATAGCAGCCTGGGAAATAATTATTGCCCCAAAAGAAGAGGGTGAGTTTATGAGAATATTAAAAGAGGAAGGAGGAAAAGCACAGCACAGGCCAATATGAGTCTGTGAGAAACCTGAAAGCTATTTTACAAACATATAAACAGAAAAAGTAAATCTCATTTTGTCTTAAATTATTCTGTGTATAGCTTTAGTATCAACTAAGAGGAAGAAAAATGGAAAGAAGAAAAAAAGACCTGGAAAAATATAAAACAGTTCAGTATTATTTTATACATTATTGCATTTAGACTATGACCAGTATATATTTAAAAAGAAAAGATTTAAAGATTCATTTTATTTTGTTAGAGAGAGAATGAAAAGGAAGAGTTTTTTTCCATGCATTTGGCTTTTGGAAGCATTCACCGTAATTGAATCCATGTGAAGAGGTGGGTTGCTATTTACAATTTTCATTTATATGAAAATGACCACCTGCTATGGTAATGAAAAAGTCTGTATGTTAAAACTTGAAAAATGTCTTTTTATGAGCTATTCCTTCACCATCCTTACAAAATATCACAGAATGGTAATAAAAGCTATTTTTCATATTTTCTTCCTGAAGTTTGAAAAGAAGATAAGAACTCTTAACATAAAACAGTACTTCAGTTAGAATGGAAAAAAAGGATTGACCCCAGTCTTCCATCACCTCCCCAAAACAGAACAAATAAAATACAATGAGGTTTTGGCTACCTCTAAAGCAATTCTCCATTTTGTATTCCAAAGCTTGAATGCTTTACGTAGCATAGCCCCAGATATGAGAAACTGAGAAATGGCTAAGAAATCTACCTCATTCCCTGCCGCCACATAATCCTACGCAGGTATATGAAATCCTTGGTTGAGAAGTATTGCCTCAGTTCTCAATCTGTCATCTGTGAATCCTTTTCCCCTTACCTATTACTTGTTATCAGAAGAGAGATATGTTAATATCCATTACAGCCAATATACTTGTGTTCCAGAAGAAAGCATTTTACACTGGAGATACTGTGGATGTCTGCACTAATAGGATTGTAATTATGCTTCAGTAGGAATGGTGTAACCACTCTCTTGATTTGAAGGAAAAGAAGCCAAGGGACTACTGGCAAGTATTTTATTTGTTCCTAGCTTTTGGAATTCATTCCCTTTTCTCCTCTCCAGTTTAGAGAGGACCTGACTTGCCAACTGATTGGACACATTACAAAAAACTTTAACGTGTACTAGAGCACATGGCATTTAGAAACTGAGATCTTTGAGAAAATTTTTTAATGTTGAATATAGTTTTCACGAACCTTAAACCAAAGATTATGCATATGTTGATGGGTTTTATAAACTAGAATAAACAAAATAGGTATTTATCACAGCATTTCATAAAGACCAAACACGGAAATGCTAGCATTGGTCATTTTATCAAGTTAGTAATTTTCTACCCGGAGATGACCGTAGCAGCAATACACCTTAAAAGGAGATTTCATCAGGGAATCTTTTTGGAGATTTAGGGTTGAAGAAGCTTACAGCAGCAGAACTAAATAACTGGCATGTGTTTTGCATGTTAGCACTGAATCTCAAGTTAGTTATAAAACAGCAAGAAAAAGATTTGGAAATACTTGAAACATAAAACAAACAAAAAAGCCCCAGAAAGTAAGGGTAAAGGGTGGTCCTACCAGAGTTTAGGGCTTACAGATACATAAAATACATGGTACTGTTCTTATACAATAAACTCACTCAAATATGATGTTACCCTTAAAAGGACCATTTAAGTTTCTTAACAGTTCAGTGGCTCAGTATAAAAGTGTCTATAATTTAAGCAGTAAATCAAAATTCGGCTTTTATCTTCCCTGCAAGGACTTGCCAATTAAAAATATTCCTTTGGCCCCATTTTCATTTTGTGCAGCTTTTCTACATTCTGAAGAGATACTCACTCTTCACAACATCCGTGTAATCGACTTCAGCCACAACCAGGCATAGTTTTTTTTCCTCTAAAAGAATCACCTCTGCAAATTAGGAATGCCCTCCTGAAACAGCTGCTATTAGACTCAGTCCCTCTTCCCAGCACTTCCCACTGAGGTACCAAAGCAACCATCAGCCACCAACCCAAGAAAGCAGGTTCAAAGGCCCAGAGGCACTTCTAATGGCTGAACTTTAGGAAATCTGAAATCTAGACAGAGTATATCTTATTTCTAACAACCTGCCACTTCTACAACTTGTTCCCTAACCCAAATTGGCTGAAATAAACATAAAAGATTCCCATTGCCTTCAATTAAATTTTTATCAAGCTTTAGCTGCTTCCTCTTATCCTCACCCTCCCACTCACCTTCCCAATATATGTATCTCATCCTTCTGCTCTATTTCGCTGCTTCCAATTAGTTGTGCTTTCTACCCCACTGACTCTCCTCTGTTGACTCTCCAGACTGCTTTTTTAAAATTCCCTTTTCTTTCTTGCAATCTTTACGGCTCTTACTCTTATGCAAGTGCTAGTCATATTAATTACAATCGCCTCTTGCCACATCCATTAATTAAAACCCTTGCTAGGACCATCTGTATAAAAGCACTAGTGAGACCACATTTGGAGTGCTGTGTCTCATTCCATGCTTCCCAGTTCAAGAGAGACATGAACTGGAATGTGCCCAGAGAAGTGCATCAAAGATCATTAAGCCAAAGCCTACCTGGAATTGAATCTGGCAAGAGATTTAAAGACAACAAAAAGATCTTCCATAAGTACATAGGGGACAAAAAGAAGACTAGGGAAAATGCGAGCCCACTGCTGAATGTGGCAGGGGACCTGGTGACATAGGGCACAGGAAAGGCTGAGGTACTGAATACCTTCTTCACCTCAGTCTCCATTAGCACAACTGGCCTTCGGGAATCACAGGCCCTTGTGACCAAAGGGAAAGTCTGGAGCAAGGAAGATGTATCCTTGGTGAAACAAGATCAGGTCAGGGAATGCTTAAGCAAACTGGACATACATAAGACCACAGTCCCTGATGGGATGCACCCACAAGTGCTGTGGAAGCTGCCTGCTGCCATTTCAAGGCTACTCTTGATAATCTTTGAATGACTATAGCAACTTGGAGAACTGTCCAAAGACTGGAAGAAAGCAAATGTCAATCCAAACTTCAAGAAGGGCAGGAAGAAGGATCCAGGGAACCACAGGATGGTCAGCCTCACCTCCATCCCTGGCAAGACAGTGGAGCAGGTAATCCTGGAAATCATTTTCAGGCTCATTAAGAACAAGTAGGCGATTTGGAATAGTCAGCACAGGGAAGCCATGCTTAGCCAATCTGACAACCTTCTTTGATGAAATGGCTGGCTTTGTAGATGAGGGGAGAGCAGTGGCTATTGTCAACTTTGGCTTCAATAAGGCTATTGACAGGGTCTCCTGTAAGATCCTCACAGAAAAGCTGATGAAGTGTGAGCTAGACGAGCAGGCAGTGAGGCGGACTGAAAACTGGACAAACAGCCAGGCACAGGAGGTGGTCATCAGTGATAGTCTAGTTTGAGGCCAGTAACTAGTGGTTGTCAATACTGGGTCAAGTCCTGATTAACACCTTCATTAATGGTCTGCATGATGCAGAAGAGTGTACCCTCAGCAAGTCTGCAGTCTGTTAAAAGCAAGCGTCTCAAACTGAGAGTGGTAAGAGGACAGCAGGTAAACAATAACATTTTCTTCCAAACCTCCTACTCCTAGAGCCAACCGCTATCATCTGTTCTCTCTTTTGTTGCTCTTTTGTCTAATTTTAGTTTGCAAACACTTCAGGGCATGGATGACATTTTTTATTTGCCTAAGATGTGAACAGCAGCTATACATAAACCATATAAATTATTAATATTGGTAACAGCAGCATCACAACAGCAAAATACAGCTCTGTCTCCACCTCCCACTTCATAATCCAAAAACCCAAACTAATAAATTGAACATTCTATAAACAAGTAAAAAACTTTTACTATTTTTATATTAAGTTTTCCTATATTTGGATATAATGGAGAGCATTTTCCACCTTACTAATGCTACAGAAAGTTAAAAAAAGAAGAGATCCTAAATTTCATGAATTCAAAGAAAACTTTTTTCTCCAGAATAAAAAGGTTCTCTAATTCAAAAGGTCAGATAGAAAATGTTAATGAAAACAGAACCCAGTCAAGTCAAATAAAATGTGAAAATAAACAGGGATTTTGCTTCAGGCAGCTTGAATCTGATTTAAGCAGCACTCTTGGAAGAATCCAGCTGTTGTTTACTGAAATGTAAAATAGTGTGCTTACTCTTTTATGTGACAGCATTCATGATCCTTCAAATCAGGATGTAACATATTTCTTCTCATCAACAATAATAATTTTATGTACAGCTACTAATCGGACCAATTACCTGAAAGGTAATTACTCAGACTTTACAGAATGGGACAGCTAACCCAATGTATTTGGATTTTAATTACTGGTATTTAATAAGGAGCACTGCCAAATACATCCATACATTAATGTTTTACAACAGAATTACAGATATTTTAATAGTGATTGAACAAGTCTATGATCATCTTTGTTTTATAGCCTCAGAGCTTAATCTAATTTTAGCAGGCACAGAGCTGGGCTATGCTTTGGCAATTACAGTATATTATTCATGTTAACAATTTACCTATTTTCTCTGTATATGCACTGAATTCCCACGCTGAGACATTATAATTTCAAGAAAGCAGGATAACCCAGAAGGTTAAAAATGATTTATTATTAAGAAGAAAAAGACACAGCCTTCCTCAGAAATGTAACTTGTGGCAAGTTTAGACAGAGACTTACTCAGCCCAGACTAAGTGAGCCCTCAAAAATCACAAGCTGCAAAATCCATCTGCACTTCTATCTAACACACTTCTATCTCTAAAACCAACATGCAGTCTACTTGCACCTATAGGTCCCGACTTCTACAAAAAAATAATGAAAGGCTAGTGCTACTACAGAAAATATTGTTTCCTCTCTATGTCATTGTGCTAAGCTATGTTCTGTATAATTGCAACTATTATATACATTCTGTGTTACTGCACTAAACATTCAGTGCAATTCTGTGCTGCTTACAAAAGCTAAAAAAGGTCAGCAGAGAGAGATATGCTCCCACAATTGACGCTAAAACGTTTATTTCAGTCTCATGGTCTCCAAGCTTTCACAAGTGCTTTAAGGGGAGATTGGAAAGAATTTGCTGCCCACTCACAATGATGTCTCATAAAAGGTTCTTCAAAAACGGATCAAAGGCTGTAATTTCCATGCCATTTCTGTCCAATTTCCTTTTCTCTTAATGTTTTCATTTTTGAAATGGCTATGATTGCAATCCAATTTTGCCCACACAGCACTGCAGGTCTAAATGAACCATTTATCACAAACTTTTTGTCTTTTGGCTGCTTGTGATTTTATTTGCTTTGCAATTTTTTAATTTCATTTTTTTTTGTACTACTTATACTGCATTGCAATTACCTTCATAATTATACCTGCAATGATTTACATTATTCTGCTCCCAGATGCATCATCAAGACTTCTGAACCAACCCAACTGCACTTTAATATTGATGTTAATTTTTCCTCCTCCTCCTCTATCACCAAAAAGATTTTCATATGGATCTTTTCACAGGAAGAACTCTTCCTTTTTGTCCTTCCCACAGCATGCACAGAATGCTGATATCTTGCATTGCTCTTGCTGAGTGGGACTGCCTTACTTTACATGTGGACCTCACATATCTTTTTTTTTCCCCAAAAAAATTTTAATGTATGACAAAAAAAATTGAGATGATAAAGTTTAGCATATATTGCATGGATTCTCATTAGCCCACTAGAGAGAATGTCGCATTTTGAATAACAGTTGTGTTGCTCTTCTTCAACATAAAATAGTACCAGCCATAAGCAGGCACGTTCTGCAACATCTGTCTAAATGTTTTTTGAGTTCCTTGCCTCTGATATCCAAAAAAATCAAATATAGGCTCTTATGACTCAGCTTAACCAACAAATGGTCTTTCAAAAGAGATTTTAAAAAGCCCTCATCTGTCACCTTTCAAAATTAGGAAAGAAATTTCAGAATTCATAGTCATCTAGTCTTTTTTAAGAAAAGGCCAAAGACAAATATATTTTACTTTAATATTTACTGTTTTCCTCCAATTTTCCTCTCTGTTCCAATACTTAACCTTTAATAACAGTGTTATTTATTGCAGCTTACACATACTAAAAGATTAAATATTATCTCAACTATAGGTTTTATTGCTATATTTTTCTTCAAATTTATCTTTCCATATAAAACAATATGGCATATTACAAAATGTGAAACAGATTTGTTTCAGACTTAATGGTCTTTAAAGTGAGAAAGATAAACTATATATAATTATTAGGGGCATGATTAAGTGAGACAGAAAATAAAGTAATATATATAGCAATTCTCAGAAGTCTCTGCAGGCTGGTGATACATGGCTAAAATACCTCAAATTTTTGTTGTCACAGTGTTAACATCCCTGAGTCTACTACCTCAAAATATTTCATCTACATATGGACTTCTGGGAAGGGTAAATGAAACTGTGGCTGGAAGTCTCCTATTTGACGGCAAAGACATATATATAAACACACACACACACATATATATGTGTATCTTTATATATATATATATGTTTATATAGAAAATATATACAATAAATACATATACAAATAAAATAAACACACAGATGTATGTTTATTTATTTATTTTACACAAAATACATCTAATAAAATCTGTGTTTATTAATGATGTTGTACACGAGGAGCACAAGTTACTCCTAAACTTTCATGGATTGATCTGTTTTACACTTGGCCGACTGATACAGCTCAAAACTTGATGTCCCGTTTGGTGAGGTAATGGAAATCACTGGATGCCATACTAAACTCCTACACATATACACCCAATTCATACATAGCTTACAACCAAACTTATAAGCAAACAACAGGATATGAGCAAAGTAAACTCGAATTTGTATGGAAGTGGATAGAGAAGAATAGATATAAGAGAAAATATTTTTGTTGTTCTTTTAATATAGGCTTTTTCCATAAGCAAGGATTACTGTTGTTTCATAACAGAATGAACAAAGCAGTGATGGAAATTAATGGAAATACTTTGTTTTGGAGGTAGAGGCTAGGAGATGTATGTCACACAGGAAATTAAGTGAAAGACTTCTCCAACTTATTCAGCAACAATGAACAGGAAAATAAAATGATTAGACAAATAAAAAATAAGCTTTCAAATGAGAGAAATACTCTGTAGGACAAGAAAGAAAGTCCTTCTGTAGAACTCTATACAATACAGAAAGAAGTAAACAACTTTTATTGGGTGTCAGTGCTTTTAAAACCAGCTTAAGAGGAAGGAAAGTAGATACTTAAAGGAAATAAACCCCTGTTTCTTTACTTAATTTAACCAAGAGAGATTATGAGAGAATAAATATTAGAGATGCCATTTCTTTCCATTTTTCATCTGAAAACACGCAGGTCACACTCTATTCTCAGAAATACCACTAAAAGACATAAACTGAAAAAATGACATTGATTTCAATGGAGCTAATCCAGATTTATACTTACATAACTCAGAGCAAAATCTATCCCAATATATTACATCTTCTCTGATGGAAAATCAGAATTTCATCTGTACATGAATGACTTTCTGTAACACTGCACTCTGTTTAAGGAGTAATTAAAATCAGTAATCAATGTAATAACACTTACTAGCATAAGATCAGAAGCTGTCCCTATACACCCTAAGAAAAAATCCCCAGTTGTAAACAACAATTAATTCAAGATGGTAATTTTGGATTCTTCTGGTGTCATAGAGACCGGCACTTGTTCCCCAGCAATTGTCATAATGTCCTTTACTAGAAATGTGATATTTTTGCTCCTAAAGCATTATGACCCATATGTAAAAGGGCATGTAGGAATTATTAACATCTACTGAATTACTGAAAATCTACTTAGAAATGCCTTGTGAACGTAAGCCTTAATGCATTTTCTCTTATCAGTTTAATTTCAGTTTCCTCAGCTCTTATGATTCTTGCTCTTACTCTTTTGTGGACAAAGATAAAGCTAAATGATGTTTAGTCCTTTTGATTTTCAAGACAAAGAGGCCAAAATGGTGGCTGTAGTTTCAACAGGGACAACTGCTTTGATTTCTGTCCAAGGCTATTGACCACAAGTAGATCATAATGGCAGAGGTGTTTTCTTCATTAAGAAAAGTAAAATCTATGATCAGTAAAAAATTACTGTATTAAAGTAAGAAGAAAAATACAGTAAAATAAATCATCGTTATTGGCTTGCAAGTTTTATCTAGTATCAGTTCTTCTTTCCCTCCCAGGTGTGATGCCAATTTTTAAACTGAAAGAAATACTAAAAGCACAGCATATGAGACAGTGTAACATGTAACAATTAATGGTCATTCATGTTAACACACAGAAAGGCACATGTGCACATACAGCTGCTGTTCCTTACGTGGGAAATAAAAAGCTCTTGGCACTGTTGATTCATGGAGCCAATCTTGTTTAGGATGCCACGTATATGTGTAGATACAGTGAAATGTATTTAAAGTAACTTACAGAGCAGTAAAAGATCTCATCAACTGAGAAGTAAGAATATAAACAAGTTCTATGACTGGCTTTTTGTTTTGTGTTCCTAACTGTGTTGTACTCAAATATGTTGTCATTGTCTGGGTTTACCTTAGGTGTAAAATGGCATTTGTTGATATGCTCCTTGCAGTTTTGCAGCATGAGACCGCATCTGGAATATTGTGTCCAGTTCTGGGCCCCTCAGTTCAAGGACAGGGAACTGCTGAAGAGAGTCCAGCGTAGGGCTACAAAGATGATCAAGGGAGTGGAGCATCTCCCTTATGAGGAGCGGCTGAGGGAGCTGGGTCTCTTTAGTTTGGAGAAGAGGAGACTGAGGGGAGACCTCATTCATGTTTATAAATATATAAAGGGTGAGTGTCACGAGGATGGAGCCAGGCTCTTCTCGGTGACAATGAATGATAAGACAAGGGGTAACGGACACAAGCTGGAACACAGGAGGTTCCACTGGAATTTGAGAAGAAACTTCTTCTCAGTGAGGGTGACAGAGCACTGGAACAGGCTGCCCAGAGAGGTTGTGGAGTCTCCTTCTCTGGAGACATTCAAAACCCGCCTGGACGCCTTCCTGTGCAACCTCATCTAGGTGTTCCTGCTCCGGCAGGGGGATTGGACTAGATGATCTTTTGAGGTCCCTTCCAATCCCTAACGTTCTGTGATTCTGTGATTCTGTGATGTCATCTTTTATTACCAAGGTCAAAGAAAAATTTTATCTTTCCTTCTATGTCTAAGATGACTACCGTAAAGAAATACATTAAAATAGGTTACCTGCACATGCAGACATTTACAAATTTAAATGACAGAAAAAACTTAGGGAAAAGAAGAGCCCTCAGGCAACAATTCATGGGCATTTCTCACAATAGTCTTGATTAAAGTGTGATGAGAATAAAACTTAAATCTCACAATGGGATTGCACATGATCTGAATGAGCAATAATGAGAGATAGTTACACAGTTATGTTCCTAGGTTTCTGCTAGATTTTTCACCCTAGTTTCACTAATGTTGCTGTATTTGACGGATTGCAATTTTCTCCATTTCTAAGCTTTGTGCCAGAAAACAACGTTTTGTTTCATTCATCTTAGCAAGTGACACAATGTTCCTTGGCATGTGATATTAATAACAAGTCATGTTGCCTGTCTCTCTTGGTTGGTCACATCAAGGTTGATTTTTGGTAGCATTTAATATTCAGATGCATCGTCAGTCAAATCCCTATTTAAATTTGAAATAAACTTCTGAAAAACCTTTCTGGAAAAAAAGCCAAACTGAGATAATTTACATTGCATATCTCCCCCCAGGACATCACACTCTGCCCTCACTGTCGGTACAGAAGCAATAGAAAGGCCTTAGGTTTGCTTCTCATTCCTTGGTGATCGCTTCAGGCCACAAAGCGAGATTAGATTCTTACCTGGCCCCCCATATGGGCACTGTTTGAAGCTCTACCAAAATGCTTTGTAAAGTGACCTGGCACTGGCTTTCCAGGTGACAAACCTGCCCGTCACTGCTGCTTGCTACTCACTGAACAACGATCCTGACAGCCTGAAGAGCTTTCCTGAGGTTTTAAAGCAGGGACCGCAACACAGAATTACTGCATAGCGTTTGAAACAAACTTCCGCCCTCTATGCAAGCGATGCTGCTCACGTCTCACACAAGACAGCTACTCAAGCACATTCAAGGGCATTCCCGAAGAAACAATATGCTAATCCCCTATCTGTAGCTAAGCTGGGTCCTGGTGCACATCCAAATACATCAACAAAGGGAACTAAAATCGATGGCACAGACTCTATAACATAATGAACTGTACTGACAAGATAATATATTATTACTATATCATAATACCACACATATCAGACGCACATACACACGTGCCAATATGGATAGGCTTTACTGATGAACAAGTAAAATTGCATCAATGAGCTATATAGCTACGCTACAGCTTTACTACAAACTTAGTACAGATCTGATCTTAGTCCATTCATTTATAATGCACAACTTCTGTTTAAGTTATAAAAGATTACACTCTGTACCATTTTAACATCAAAAAGCCACAAAACCCACATTATTCTAAAGATTTTTACTACAGTCTTGCAGCAAATTCATAATTTCTCAATATTTATATTGGATTAAAGTATCAGCCTATTTTTGGCTGTTTTTATTATTTTCTAGAGCTTGTCCCTATGTTTCATATTTAAGCTCACCTATGTTTTATATTGATACATATTGAACACTGTTGCAGTGGTATGAATATGCACAAATACAAGGAACAGCAAACCAAAGTACTTTACAATGGAAAAAAGTTGATCAACTATATACTTCAGGAAACTACACACTCCTATGTGTAGGGATAAAAACTGTAAGCCGTAGGACTAGCAAATCATGCAAGACAAGGATAGAAAAGTACAGAGCAAAGTAAGGACTCGACAGAGAAATTGTGGAATTGGAGCCTCCTCCTTTGGTGATGCAGCATGGGTTATTTGCATGCAAAAGACTCACTTTCTGGTCAAACCTAAAAATTGTACCCTTGAACTAGCAATGCCATAGCTGACACCAGAAGAAGGAACAATTATTTTTGTCTGGTAAAACTACAGCTGTATCTTCGCAATGATTTTATGATTTTCCAGACATCTGGCTATGAATGGAAAAAATAATTAATTATCACTAGAAGGAAATGTGTTGCTTCTACTGTGGTGCCTGTCTTAACCTCTAGTGTTTAAGAGGGTAGTACCAAAACTGTGGAAAATGTAAAGAGAGGCAAACACTGCATTGAGAGGAAATAGCATTCATGAGACAAACTGACACAACAGAGAAAAGGATATGTGATTTTGGATATATAAGATCAAAATGGGGGCTGCAAGGAATTGACCTGATTTAAGGGCTTATTGATACTGAAAAGGGGGGCGGGGAAGGATCTTGCCTTCATTTCTCCTTATTCCCTTGCCTACTCCTGGCTATGTAGCCCAACAAACTCTTTCCACTCTCCTTGTTGTTCAGGGGCCTCTGCTATGAAATAATTCTCCTTAGTACAGCTGTAAACTATCCATCACCTTCTGCTACCTCACCTTTTTGCTGGCTTAGCAAAAGGTATTGGCTCACAGGAAGTTCTGGAGTTATGAGAACTGGTGAGTGCACAGACAGGGAAACCAGATACCCCTGACTTTGGTGGCTGGGAGCAGTTAGACCACAGACAGAAACAGTGAAGGACAAATAGGCAAATAACATTAAGTATTGACTAATGTTAATAACTTCTACATCTAGGTTATACAGAGTGAAGGATGGGGAGCTATTTGGAACATTACATAGTGATGTCAAAAATGTCTTAGGATTTTGTGTACTCTGATTGATGTCCTGTAAACCTCCCCCTCCGTTACACCGTGGCCACCTGTGCAGAGTTAACCTGAGCCCTCTAGATGCACGTAATGCTCAGCCATTCCACAGCACTTCTTCAGGAACACAGATGAATGGCTTGGACCTCCCTGCCAGACTACAAACATGAGATGCAAACTCAGTGAAGTCTCTTTTCTCCCTGTTATTCAGCCAGGAGGGACAGTGAGAAGATATGAGAAGCCAGATGCTAAGTCAAACAGAGCCATATCTTCCCAGGGCCGTGGAGACATGCGTGGGTTACAGTGAGCTAAGCTGTCGTGACACCGCATTGGGACTTGCCACATGGTGATGAAGTGCACAAAGCAAACATGGCCACTTTGCTTGAGAGCAGCAAAGAGAGGTTGCAAGGTGCTGTCTGCCACTCCATTCGAAAGGAAAGCCATGTGTTTATTCTCACACCTGTGATGTACACTACCTTCACACCTCGGTTGAAATTTTAGATCAATCTACACAGTCCCAATACTTTTCATATCACTCTGCAACACAACCACCGTGCAAATCAAAGATGTATTCTAAGTAACCCAGATCACAGTTTGCAGGGTTCAGTCTTTTCTGTTCTTACTTTTTTGCCTTCACTATGTTGCATTCGCTTCCTCCATTTTATTATTTTCAGTTAGGCTTTTCTCATAAATGTTCTCATTTTTAATAACACTTAAGTAAGCAGCCACTTAGTACAGTAATTACTTTTTAAAATTAATTAATACAATGAAGTGCCATGATAAAGAACATCTTAATTATTTGCACAGAACAGATATCACAAAAGTCTGGGACTCCTTTGTGAAGCATGCTGTAGTTGGAGTGAACAAAGGAGTCTCTGTATCATGTATTTATAGATAAAGCATCTATTGTGAGGAGTCAGGAAGTCAGTCTGTATCTTCTACAGACAGAGAAGTAGGGAAGACTGGAGATGAGCTCCCATGGCCACATTCACCCCATAAGAAGAAGAGCCACAACTGAATCTGTCCCTCCATGGCTCTTCAGCAAAGTGGGACAATTCAGAGCACTTCAGAGAAGGGCTTTTCCTGCAGTGCTGAGACAGGTAAGTTTGTTGTTAGCTGAAACACTGGTTTGGTTTCATGTTTGCTGTACACTAGATGGCTTGGCCATTCCAGTAGCTCATTCCATAGTCTATGACAAAGATTTCAGTTTTTTATCAGCAGCTATCATGAGATCTTGAAAACTTACTGTTTTCTTCCATAGCATTTTATACAACTAAAATACCCATTTATATCGCTTTAACTGCTTTGTCATAGGCTACGTGCTCAGAGAGAGCTTTTGCGAGAATTAATGGTAAAAGGCAAGCACCTGAAGAGAACATGCAGGGCCCTACAGCATGTCCTACAGCTCCATGGGTTCTATAACAATTCAACTAAGGCAAGTCATCATGGGGTTTATAGTTCCTGTGCTAGCCCTGCAGCTGTGACTGGAGATGTTAACTTTAATCCTCTACTTTTTTCTCTCTCAATGAACAACATTAGGAAATTGAATCAGCACAAAACCATCAGAAATACTGTGACTTTACATTTTTCCTTCATCTGTCTCTTTCACAAAAAGAAGCACCAACAAGAGCTAAAGAACCTGGAAAAAGTCCTGCATACTGAGGCAATAAAATCAAATTCTGATTGCCACTCGTATCATCCCATTTTGTGTCACAGAAAATCTATTAGCTACTTAAAGACTGGGTTAGGTTAATGGGTGAAGGCTTTTATTATGCAACAGGTATTTTTATAGTGGGTTCTTCTTTTTTTCCTGACCAGAGAGAGAACACTGCTTGAAATATGCAACTATATGTATGTCTTCTTCAGAAATCAAGGGAATATTCAGCCATAATAATGACAATTAAAAAAACCAAAAGGTTGCAGAATTATTTCTTCTTAGACATAATCTTGTTATCTTCTGCTCTTTTTTTAGGTGCGCTTTTTTTCTTTCATTGCTCTTTCTTCATTAAGTCTTTGGTTAAACAAGAGTACACAAAGTAGACAAAGATGCCAGTGGTCTCACATATGATTGTAAGTAATTTTTAAAATTGATCCAGAAACTGCCCAAGCATAAGGTCCACCTGCTCGAGCAGTATAAAAAAAAGCTGAAAAGCAACCAGATGTGGACAGGTGTGAATTCCCTTCATGTTCCTCACTTGTGTATAACTCCTGGCTGTTGATACCAGAAAAGCAGCCAAAGCAAACCTCACACCAGCTTGCACATATGTGCTGCCATTAGGGCCAGGTGGCACGAATTGCTACAGTCCCCCTGATGTTCTGACCTACACTCAGCTTCAGCTCCAGAGCAGGAGCGCTGTCCTTACACCAGTAACATCAGTAGAGCAACATCCTAATTGGGGCAGGTTTTCATATCAAAAAGTTAACACAGAAAATATAAAGAAAATATTCTAATAATGATAACCAAGTTTGCTCACCTGATGGATTTTCTTGTCTCAAGGCCAACACTAGTCTACAAAATGATCAAATACCTTTTAATTAGTATGACACACTAATACTGCAAGTCATTTAACTACCCTTTCTTACTTAAATGCCAAGCAAGTGAGTGGAAAAAAATAGAATCCATAAAAATCTGAAACATTTTTGAATATTTTCTCACTTTAGTGCATCTACTTACCAGTCTTACCACAAGATCATGCACACTGAACCACGTGCAGAATTCTTACAAAGATCTAAAATGGGACAGGGCAAATGAAAATTCCTAAAAATACTAACTCTTCCTTGGAATATATTCTGATTCATGGAGAAGGTACTGCAGTATGAACATACAGGCACAAGCAAGTATTATACCGTGCATATCTATTTTTGTCATATGGCAAATTAAACAAAATAAACATTAGTGTAAAAGAATATTTTTTAACTGAACGAGATATGCATGCTCTGTATTTGAAGTCTGTAGTTTAAAACAAATGGTTCCAAATCTCTGTGCTGTGAATGATAAAATATAGTTTGTTTTTAATGCTGCTGTGAGTTCTTTATCTTTCTGTGTTTATGCATGTTTTCAGAGATCTATGCAGATACTTGGTAATTTAAAATTCTCTTGTAAAGAAAAAAACATTATAATATTAGGCTAAAATTAAAAAAAAAACACTTTAAACCAAAATATCTTCTACTTATTCTGACAATCTAAAATATTTCTGTGAGGGAAGTAAAATGTGTTCAGTTTTGCTCTAACAATTTTTAGTTTAATTTTATACTGTGGACAGCAAGAACTCATAATACTTTGTAAATAATTTACTGGAAGGGTTGTAAGGAACAATGACTGAAAATGTCATATTCTAATGTCACAGCCTTGTAACCACACAGTGGAAGCTAATATCAAATGGCTCTTGTAAAATGACCAAGTGTTCCTAACACAGTACACGGAAAGGTTTGATGGGGGTCACCTGTACAGCTGTAGAGATACTGACCCACAGGAAACTAAACTAAACAGAAAAACTGTTCTGCAAGGTGGTATTGATAGTTACAAAACTTTCTTCAAGAGTAAGCAGACCTCCTCTTACTTACATTTAGATTTCTTATTTGTCTTATTCTTGATTCTGCAAGTAAAGTGCTGAAATTAAAATACTGTCTTCATTGTCAATGCTAAATCAGCCTGATTTTTCAGTGTTATTTTCATGATCAAGAGCCATCTGGAGAGTATCACCCCACAGACCTGTGGGTCTGTTTAGAGGCCTATTCTGGCATGACACCATGTGCTCTGAGACCCGATTACAGCCACACATCACCGTCAGCACACCTCAGAGCCACACCTGCTCCACTGACTCACAGAGGCAGATTAGAAAGCCAGGAGGGACTCTTGTTATCGTGCAGTCTGACCTCCAGCATTACAGAGGGCTCGGGAATTCCCAGAAGACATTTCTGTTTGTAACAGAGTATCTGTCTTAGAAAATCATGACTTTGATTTATAAACTTACCGTCTTAAATAATTTACTATTGCTATTTTCAGAGGTGTTACAATGGTCCTTTATTTATGGTATGAATTAATGTACTTAATTGCTAATCTGCATACATCTTTGTCTGCTAGGTTTGAAACCTGTTTTCAGTTTTCTGCTCTCCATGTATACAATTATACACTAATATCAAGTCTCCCCTTAATGATTTTTTTTTTTTTTGCTCAGTGAATTGAGTAAAACTCCTGAATATAATGTATCACTATACAGAACATTTCCTAGTGAATCTTGTGGCTCCTCAAGTCTTCTTCATATTTCCAACATCCTTGTTGAATAGGGGGAAACAGGATTAGGTTTTGTATTCACTGTTGCATAGAGCTGAAGAGATAAAATTATCTCCTTAGTTTTATTCTATATTGCCCTGTTTATATGTTCAGTGATTACATTAGCTTTTGTTGGCTACTGTTCTGGATGAAAAATTTGATCTCTATCTGTTGTTATTATCCATTACAGCACCTAAATGCTTTTCCTGGGTTGCACCCCCTGTTCTGTAACTTGAGCTGCCTTCCTTAGATCTGAACAGTTGTGCTTATAAAACATACTTTCTGCTTCAGCACAGTTCAACCCTTTGTTATTTCAAGTCTCACACCTGCATTTCCATTATTTTGCCTGAGACTGATGCCAGACTGACAGGCTAATAAATGCCTAGGTTATCTCACCCATTTAAAAAAAAAATGTTAGCATGACCCTAACTCCCAGAGACTTCTGGAACAGCCCCAGTGCTCCAAGCTATAATGAAAATCGATATTAAAAATTCAGACAGTTCTGCTAATCCTCTAAAAATATTTAAATATAAGTTACCCAATGTACTGATTTAAGATTTCCAGCATTAGTAGCCTTAGTGACTGTTGGAGTATAAAGAACTTAATTATCACAGTATAGTATGGGTATGGCTACCTGCTTACCCTCACATACAGAGCAGAAGTATTTACGCACACACCTGGCTTTAGCTCCTCTTTGTCTGTCACAGACTCTTTATTCATTCAATCAGAGCCATCAATTCCATAAAGCTGGCTGAATTGCTTAGTATCTGGCAGAAATGGGACCAAAGTAGATCCAACTTTGTAAACTCTAACATGTATGTGTATAGGATACCATGCAAGTGGCAAAGGTTAGCCACAGAAAACCATCATTAAAGATATATTAAAGGGAGAAGAAAGACTCTAATGAGAAGACTTATCATGACAAAAATCAGTATTCAAGAAGTTTTTCCTGAAGAACCCTGAGGTGCAGGCAGTTTTATGCTTATTCTTTATATTTGAAAAATATTACACGCTTCTTTCCCAGGAACTAAACTCCTGCTTAATTATCTGTGAAAGCAAAAAGAGCAAATATTTTGAGATTCTAAATAGCAGAATAGCAGTAAATTTGTTGTAAAGTTACAGCCAAGTGAATTTCATAGAAGGTTCAAAATAGTATCTCATGCTGAACCTTTAACATTGAGAAATAGTAAGTAAAGGGGTCCCAGAGGGACAGAAAGCACTTCAAAACTCAAGAAACAATACACAGTCAGAGAGCATGTTTTAAGAATGAGAACTCTTTAAATAACACTCCATACAACTTTCCTACCCGTAAATTCAAAATGCATGAACAGTCAAGAGTACAGCTTTTGTAACAGAGACGCAGTACCATGGAAATATCTACCTTTATATGGAATTGGTGACATTCACAAATGGCCTGCACGTATAATAGGCAGACCTTTGGACTAATATCAGGTCCCAGATGTTTAGCAAGAATGGCAGGTTTTTCAACCACATATTTTTATTTTTTTTTTGCAAATGGTAAAGAATTTATTAAAAACAGTGGAAAAATGATAAATTGTTCCACAGGAAAATTAGGTGTGGTATGCTGATTCCATGATGTGCAAAAATATTTTTAATGGATTCTGAAATCTCTCGGTTTCCACTGAAAGTGTCAGGAGCAGATTCCTATCCTAGGTTGCAGAATTGGACCCATGCATGCAAGTGCAACGTTGTATTTTTAAGAACAGAGCATTATTCTGCTACAGATAGTTTCAAGGACCCTACCTCAGTATTCCCTGGAACTCAAACACAGAGCACAGGCAAACTCTACATATATATAACCTCAGCCATATCCACTGACATTATTTTCTAACCTTCTGCAAGATACTATCCCATTTTAATACAAAGGGAGTTCCAGTACTTGAATTAATGACTTCTTTACTACTTGCAATTCTGGCAATATTAAGTCGTGATACTGCCTGCCTTTAAATTTTGTCCCTACAGTTACTACCTAGTAACAGACTACTGAGAACAGCAAACTTGCTAATGTAATCACCAGCAACAATAAGACCATAAGGATTTAAAGAACTATTCCAGCTTTCAGTCTATTCATCTGATGATGCATTATTTTTGAGCTTTAAGCTGCTAACCTTTTAATCTCACAACGTGAGTGTCAACTGTGAGTGACGAGGCAGACACACTGGCAAACACCTTTTCTTGGAGCACCTGCATGCTCTTGGCTGTGAGTGACATGTCGCTCATTTGAAGGGATGCTCTACAGAAAGATGTTCCCAAAAACAAACACTCTCCAAAGCTGCCACAGCTAGCAGCAGTTGAAACCAAACCAGGACAGATGAGGGAGTGTTTTATATTGACTAAAAATATCACATGGAAAAAAACCTAAAACAAGTATTACCGCCAGGAGGTTAATAGTTAAAAATGTGACAGCTTGCTACTTTTATATTTTAGTTAGTTTTAATATCATATTACTTAATTGGATTAAAACATTCAAAACTTATTTTTCCTTTTGCATAGGAAAAATGAGAAATTTCTAAAAATTAACTCTGTCTTACAAGTTCTTTAAGGAAATCATGTACTTTCATTCTTGTTCAATATATACTATTTGAAGGAAACAAGTAAGGAAACCTCAAATAGTTTTTTTAAATGAAAGAATTTAAACCTTGAAGTTATGCTCCATCACATTTTCTTAAAATCAAACACTTTCATGAACATTTACACTTGAATTATCAAACTAAAAAGACATTTAGCTAACATATCCCTAAGAACGCATTAAGAGAATGGGTGAGTCTGAATTATGGAGTAAAAACCTGAGGACAGGGGTGGCCAGCAGTATGATGGGCCACAGTGATCACAGTAAGGCTGTGGTAAGAATGGCTGGAGAAGAGGAACAGCAGGGTCAGACACCACCTAAAGAGGTGGGCAGGAGCATGGATCTGAGTAAATCACTTGTGTGAACACTCAGCTGCAAGTGAGGATGTGCTAGGGAGACAGTGAAGACCATACTGCAGTAGAAACATGGATGCGAGATCCAGCTCTTCAATAAAGTGCTGAATCTGCACAATGTTGTTTCATATTGTCCAGAAAAACTGAAAGTATATTTTCATTTTCCACTAGTTTTATCTTTTACTAACAGCAACAGAAAGGTTTGAACTCTACTTATGGATATATTTCCTCTGAATAATTACTGTAAATTCTTTTAGGTTACACTGAGACTTGAGCATGTAACAGGAAATTCACCAGTATTCAACATACAACACATGCAACCTGAACCTGTTTTTTAATCAGGTTACATTTGTTTTAATTCTGAATCAGACCAGCAGGGTATATATTTTCAAGTCACACTTGGATCTTTGATAAGATTATTTTTGTAGGTATATTACACCTTAAAATACATCCTTTGTAGTATCTGAGCTAAGTGCAGTGCCAGATATTGAAAGCATAAGTAAGTGCACAAAAAGACAAGATACAGGTGGGGAAATCAAATCTAATTCGAATTTTGCTGCAAGCGCCACACAGAAAAAAGCTACATATCTTTTTCACCAAACATTTAGTATTCGAGGTCCTGCTGAAGTCAATGGCAAATGTCCTGATGAATCTGAGGATACAAAATGCAAATGTTGATGCATTTACAAAGAATACTTAATAGTATCTGTAACATTATTCTTTGAGAAGAAAGTCCTTTTTGTGACAGCCCCGTGACAGGTTACTGAACGTAGGTCAGACTCCCTGTTTAGCATCTCATGTTTTAAAAAGTATTCTCTAAACATTAATACCTTCAAAGCCAAATACTGCTTTCAAGAGGAGGTTGTTTCCTCTCATGATCTGGAAATAAAAAAGTGATTGCTTGCTATTAGATGTTAGCTAAAGGCAAGGGAAGCAACAACAGTTAATGAAAGGTTTTTCACATTGGACAAGTCACCTAAAAATGATAAATAAACATAGAAAACAACAACAGGAACTATGAGAAAAGATTACATTACTGGACAATTTAGCTCGTCCACTATCTTTGTAAATTCTCTCTTCAAGTGCAAAGACTTCTTTAATAATAAAAAATATTTAACAAATTTTTCACACAAAAAAAGAGTAGATCGTCCATCACTTCAAAGTTTCCTCTCTTAGACAGAAGATAAACCTTTCTGCAAAGGTTTTTGGCTTCCATTCCCTGGTTCTTTATATACAAACACAGCTACTCTGGGAAGAGCATAAATGTATTTTGTAAGTCACGACGTGATAAATGGTAGATTTATACGAACTGGTGCATTGCAACTGGCCGAGTGTTCTGCACATAAAGTGAGGGACATCATTATTGCTGCTATAAATACTTTGCACTGTAAAATCGTACTGTACTTCACATGGCAATACAAAACAATATAATCCTAAAACTGTCTCTGATTCTGGCCCAACTGAAACCGTAATAACCTCTGAATGATCCCAACAGAAGCTGAACCGAATGGGCACAAGCAGAGCTTCCAGTTTTAAAAGGATTCCGAATCTGTTGCATTATCACAGCTCTGATACAGCATTATTTAATTTCTTAATTAAATTGGCCAGATCTCTTTCTTGTAAAGTTAAATGTTTATGGCTCGGTTATAAGCCATATTCTTTCTTTTGCCCATCAAACTCTACCAGATGCTTTGTACATTATGCCTTTAAAGAAAAGTTGAGACACAAAGCTCCTGTGTGCCTAAGGCCTCCAGGACCTGAGGAAAACTACTTTGGTGAAGACTTTAAAGGATAAGTGTCTGAAATACCATTCCAATGTCACAGTCAAGCATCTGAGAATAATGGTACCACAAAAAAGTTACCTGGTAAGAAAAACTGGGAAGATGAAGACTTCCTGTGTATTGAGTTCATCTGTTCATTCCATAAATGTGTGACTGTTTTCTCCTCATTCTTTTTTCCTGACTTGTAGGCATACTGAGTTCTCACAGCTCTCAGCATGTTCAGAAGGAGCTTCAAGGTAGTTATGTTGGTAAAGCTCGACCTAGAATTTGAGTGCCTAAAGGGCTCAGAACCCTACTTCAAAAGTGAGCATTTTTTAAAAGCATGCCTAAATTTATCTGTTCTACTTTTTTTATTATTTGTTGAACAATAATAATACCACCTCATGTTTAAAAAGCACTTTGGGATCTCCAGCTGAAAGATGCTATTCAATTACTCCCATGAAATCACTGTTATAAATGAGATTCCCATTTATGCCCATTTTCTAATCAGCTGAAGAACACTAAGTTCAAAAGTTCACCTTGATTTTAACTGGATTCATAATCTGTTTAGGAAATTGAAAAGAGAAGGCAGAAAAGGGGCAGGAGAAAAATGTCCAGTGATAACAAAACAAAGGGAGAAGAGCAAGTAAAATTAAAGAGACTGTAAAATGATTCTGAGAAGGCATGAGAAAAAAAAATCAAATTATAAGTATGATTGATTTCATATATAGTGTGCTAGCAACATTAGCTTTGTCTTTATTCCTACTATTAGACATACACAATTCCTAACCATTTTTTGTTATTTAATGAGCTTTCCCTTATCAAAATTCCATGAAGAAAAAATGGTTGAGAAACCAAATGAATTGTGAACCCTGCCTGCCCACAAAATACTTTGAAAGGTTAATTTAAGCTATGTCAGATTGTAGAAGTTTTTTTCTCTAATTATTATATTGATCTAATATATATATAAAACCATCCACTCAGACTCACAGCTTTGCAGTAATCTGTACAATCACTTCCCATGAAAAACAAGACTAAGGTGATGTGGCACATACTGTGGAGACAGATTTCTTGTCGATATCAAAATCTGTATAACAATATTTTAAAAGGTAATTTTAATTGTCTTTATTTGAGATTTCTACTACAAAACACATTAAATGGACATGGCTTTAAGAAATTATTTGGTATCAGTTTTTATGAAATTGATCACTGTGATCTAAATATTAAACTTCACCAAACACCTGATTCAATTTTTAAGGATTTTTACTTTTAAGACTTATTTTCTTTAAGTCAAACCTCCACTTGGTTTAGCAAAAAAAGAAGTAGTTAATGTTTACACTAGATGAGGGTGCCATATGTCAGAATCAAGCAAAATAATTTTACACCTCTCAGATATTTTCCCATATCTTTTTTAAGAATACCATACATCCATGGGGCAAAAGCATATCTGACATATTCACTGAACAATCTGCTTAAGTGTAAAAAAATTCTCTCATCTTCCTTTCTTCGTGACATAAAAACCATTCCCTAGTTAGTGGAGAAAAAGATATAACCATAATAAATAAAATCTTTAAATATAAATATTAACCTTAAGTTTTGATTCACTACCAGTGCACATACAACTCCACCAAAACATTTGCTCTTTCCACTTCTGTGAACTAGGTATTTCCCTTAAATATTCTGAGTTTCATATATGATTCCTATTTCCAGGAGGTGGACACAGCAAGCTGCATGGCAAGCTCATCTGCCCTGATTTAACTGAAAGACACTGTGTTCCTTCATAGTCAATGGTGAGAAGCAGCTCCCTTAGAAGATGAGTCACCCCCTTCTATAAGAGAGGTGGAAATAAAATGAGATGAATTGCCCTTCCGCAGGCTGTAAAGCCAGCTGAGCTTTGTACTGTAAACTTACACACCTGGCTTATAGGTATCTACAACTGGACAAAACGAATCCTGCTCCTTAGTTCTCAAATCATTAAGATGAGAAAGTGGAACAATTTTTAAAAAATGACTGCAGATAATCAGTTCACCCTGCCCTAGTCATTCAGCAACAGCATTAATCCCTTTGACTGGCACTGCTGACTGCAGTTTTCACCTTCACGCTTCATATATTAAAATATGTCAAGCTGGTGCTGCTGATCCCATCCATGTTCTGATATCAGCAAGCTCCAGAAGTGTGGAGAGGTGCAACTGAAGCTCACCTATGGAAACAAAATGGCTGAAAGTATGTTGTGAAAGCATTACAAATTGTGATGCTATTGAAGAAGAGAACATTCTTGTAACATATTGCACTGACAAAGAAAGTTTCAGATCTATCAGAAATACGCATAAGAAATTAATACTGCTCGTAAAAGAACTTAATCGTATTGAGTGAGAATTTTTGAGGTGAGTTGACACTGCATCCAGGCAAGGTAAACAGAGAATACAAAAGAGAGAGTCACACATCAACACTGTTCCCTCACACTTGGCTAATTTACACATAAAACTTATCTGGGGCACTGACAACCACATGCAACGAAAGATGCAGATCTGGCAGACAAAGCACAATTACCTGTTTTATTAATCTGGTCCTGCGTGTGCTTCAAATCAGGAAGTGCAAAGTGAAAACTGCAGTGAAACAAGTAGGAATTTTATCTAAGGAAGGTGAAGCAAAAACTTTACAATTTGGCTTTTACATGTTCACATTTAGCTTTCAAGCCTTTTCAGTTATTTTAAATTGCTTAAATCATGTAATATTGCTTTAGTGCCACTCAACAGGAAAAGGATTATGGTTCTATTTTAAAATAAACTGGGTAAAATACTTTGTAAAGCAATGGCCAATCTGCCACTATGTTGCAAGTATTTGGCAGGAAGAAAAGCTGCTTATAATGCATTTCAGTGCAAGTTTAAAAGTTTTTCACTCCAGCGAAACTGGTGCAACTGTCAGGTTTTTCTATTCCATTCTTCTTAGGAAGCAGCAGTCCCTTAGCAGTGTGCTATTTAATCTTATCAGGCTGTTTTACATTTGTGTTGATGAAACAGCAGATGAGAATATGAGGACCATAATTTGATGTTACAACTACGGAATTAAATGGATTGGTGGATTACTTTTTTAAACAAGTTGTATTAATAGAAAAGTCAGAACAAGACCTAAACACCATGTTGATTTCAAGTTGCAGAACTTCACAGAAACTTTGCCTAATTCTCCTTTGAGGCTATACTGTCTGGTTTGCTGAACTCTGCCTGGACAGCACTACTCAGAATTAACCTGAGGAAGAAAGCAGCAGCAGGAGATGAAATGAGATAATGATCAGATATTTGATTCAGCAAACCATGACACACTTAGACCAGGAGGCTAGTGATATAAACACAGCATGGAAAAGCAAATAGTTCATGAGACCATGAGGTATCTGAGGAAGGTATCTGAGGAAGGTATCTGAAGACCCCAAAGCAGCAGCCTCCTGCAGGCATGACAACTGTGAGGAGGCACGGCCTCACAGGAGGGAGCGTGGAGCCTCACCTGTTGAGATAGGCGCATGGTCCATGGCTTCCCTGGTGGCATGGACTGTAGGTAGTACACAACTCTAGCAGGCTGTGAGTGAGTTAAGGGCATGTGTTTGTGTGTGTTACAAGTGTTTTTATTTGTAATTGTTGTTCAGATAGAGTTTCTTTCAGTATTATTGCTTTACTATTTTTGGATAACATTGTCCTATTAATATTAGTTAACAAAACAAATATTCCAATTAAGCAAGAGCTTCTCTGTCACTGGCACGGCCTCTCCCACACAGTACACCATGACAACACTGGGTGTACGGTGTGTGGGTGGAAGGCACTGACCATGATCGAGAGCTGCAAACTGAAGCCCGTGTGTCAGGTCCAGGAGTGCCTTGCAAGGCAGTGACGGCGATGGCCAGCTGCCTGCGGCTGCCCTGTGACACTGTGAGGCAGGCTACATGAGGCAAGGTCTCATATTTCTCACCCTACTACTATTATTGCAAAACTTTCACGTTCACCTGTGACAATTTTACCATCTTGACCTTTATCAGGAGTAGTTACAATCCAAACACTGTCATTTTCAAGTACTACCATGATAGTAACCAAAGACAGATATTTCTGCTTTTGTTTGGAAAAATACTTGGATTTGAGAAAAGGGGGAAAGGACAATACTGCAGAAATGAAGAGAATGGCTTCAAGCCTGTGATAAACTGTTTCAAATTTCACATTTGCAATGGAGGCACTTTCCTAGTTTATTGGGCACAATTTCTTCCTTGTCTTGGTCTGATATACTGAAAAGTAAAACCTTCTCAGAAACTAGCAGTGGGCTGATCAGTGAGATAGCCTCCATATATACCAAGAATATGCACCGGTAAAAAATATAACTATATATTTTATATATTATA
>NW_010180325.1:0-7771 GCF_000695765.1 Mesitornis unicolor | reverse complement strand
CACCTTTTATGTACTGGTACATGGTAATAAGATGCCCCCTAAGCCTTCTCTTACATATACACACTTCATCCAGTCAGCTTTTAAGCATTTTGAATATAACAATACAATAACATGTCAAAAGCTAAATAAAGAAAATAATTAAAACACTGAAGCAAACCAAACACCAAAATTTTTCACTGAAAAGAAAACCACATAAAACTCAAGAATGTTGCCAATTATATTTAACTGGCTTTGAAATATATTCATGGAGCCAATTAAAAACTTCAGAGTAGCAAGAGTTGCTTCTTATTTAAGCACCATATCTAACAGTGAGACAATGAATATGGTGAGGTTTCAGCAACTGAGTTAAGGAATTGCCATAAATACAATTAAGTAAAAATTATAGTTCCTGTACCATCAGGAATGTGGTTACTGGAGGCACAGCACAGTAAAATTTTGCATTAAAACTCTTGGCTATCCTGTGCTTTTAGCCAAGAAACCTAAATATTTAACTGCTTCTGTTCTTTCAATTCCTGATTTTCACTCTGCAGTTCAAAAATCTTTCCAGTATGCCTCTAGAAAGGCTCAACCCATTCTGTTAAAAAGGTCAAATGCTAGAAAAAGTACAACTAAACGCAAGAAAGAGAGTATAAATAAAACAGTCATACAGCAAGGTTAGAAATTAATACTATTATCTAGTCACATATAAACAGCAACAACAAAACAACAATCACTTGCCACAGCAACATGTGCCCTAAGAAAAGGGAAGAAGAGATGTCTTCATGTACTTTTTAAATTAAAAAAGCCTAGAGAACTGGAAAGCAACACAAAGGCTCTTCTCAGAACACAGCTTTAAAATTAATTTACTTGTTTGAAACATAGGTGTGTACCCTGCTAACAAATTGCAATCAACTTTGAAGAATCAACTACAAGCAGGAGGGAGGAAAGCTGGAGTTCACTGCCAAACAACTACCCCTCACTGATCAAAAACAGTAAAAAGGAAAATCTGAGCAGAAAATTCTTCAAGTCAGCAAGCTTCAGCCTAGTACCTCAGCCTGAAACTGCAGAACCTCCATTTCTGTGCTTTAGTACAAAGAGCAGCCCTAACATGAAGAAATCCAAGAGATGCTCGAAAGCAAGAGTAGCATCAGAAGCTGGTCCCATAAACATCTGAAGCTTAAGTGAACAGCATGGCTAGCTGGTGTGAGCCAAGTGGCCAGCTCTGCAGGCAGAGGTCCAAAACTCAGCATGCATCTCTTCAGCTGCTCTTTCTCAAGACTTTTAATGTGAGTTACTCAAGCTGCCATATGTTTTCAACATGCTCTGTCATCTTATCTGGTAAAAAAACCAATAAACATTATTCAGAAGACTTCCATAAAAGAAAATCAAACAAGAGATTAAAAGTATTTGTGAATGGAGATACTATTACCTACAAATAGGCACCTCAAACTTTCAGACTGCATTTTTAGGCCATTACCATGGTTACAAGGCATTAAATGAGTACTATTAGGTTCATTGCTGTGTAGTAGTGGAAATACATCAGTAATCCTCAGCATCAATTATAATACTGAAAAAACCCAGTACTTCAGTTTAAAAATACTTCTTCAGATCACAGCTGCCTTGTCCTCTTGCTTCTCAATGAGAGTGACAGAGTGATGCCAAATGAAGACACTTTACAATTACAGGTTTACTACAGAATCAAAACAAGGATAAGAACAACAAGATGGCATGTTTTTCTTTGCTGCTGCTTCACACACTTGAAAAATAAGGAAAATAGCTGAAAATAAGTTACCAGGAGGATTGACTTGACCAACACACACCAGAGGTGTTTCTAAAATAAAATTCACTTAATTGAGATTATACAAGATTTTGTCTCTTTATATCATTTTATATAGAGAGCCTGCTTTAATCTGAGCCAATCCAGCTAAGTATAGCAAAAACTATCTGAAATGCAGAAAAAAAAAAAGAACAGAAATACTAGATTAAATTCTGTAAGTCATTGTACTATCTCGAAGAACAAATTAATATGCTTGAGATAATTCTGCAAGGCTAAAAACATCAAAACCTCCACATTTTGCAAATATAAAGGCTTTCAGATTATTTAATCTTTTATGAAGATGTCAAATACCACTCAAAGATTAGTATGGGAGAAATCAAAAACATATTGCGTAACACACTAACATCTAATATCACACCATGGTAATAAATGGAGTCAAAGTCATTTGTTATTGGGATGATCTCTTGCCATGTGCTCTTACTCGACCGGATGACATCTTTTGCTTGTTTTTTTTTTCCTGATAATTTGTTATTTTTTCTGTTGAATATATCCCTTACATTTCTCTCCTCAGAAAGACAGTGATTCAAAAAATATTAACTTAAAATTACTCAATATTTAAAGAAGACAAAGATCGATGAAGAGCACTTTCCCTTGACACTCCTATGCTTTGTAGAAACTCTGCATTATATTAACCACCACACTAAGTTACTCTCAGCAAATGAACTGGTTTGTAAATTAGTATTTACATTGTTATTATATTTTCAATTGGAATCTGAACTGATTTGAGAAGATACTTTTTTTAAGATAAGCATTACATTTCTGTCCATCCAACTACAGATTTGTTTTTTAATTATTTTTTTCAGAAGATTTTTTTTTCCTAGATCCCAAGCCTACAGGTAGTATCATTTGTTAAGAATCACAAGGATCTGTCTCATCAATAAAATGCTCATAATTGCAAAAAGCAGATGGCAGAATGGAAAGATGGCAATAGACTCAGTGATATCAACTCTTTTACAGAGTTAGACATATTGGATAGCAGTATCAAGCCAGTTTTTACACTTCCCCTTCTCTGCTGCTATTACTTACTATATACAATGCTGTTAAAACATACAAAGTTTGATAACAAATATCAGGAGTAAGTAAAGTCACCCAGCACATGAAGCACACGTGAAGCCAGCACATATTTTGAATTATTTCAACTGTCTCTGTTTGTGAAAGGGAAGAATGAAAAGAAAAATTCACAGAGTAGTGTTCTTAGAAATACCATCTTGTTTCCCTGTCACTGAAATATGCTGATGGAATTATGCACCTGTAGAGCAGAGTGAAAATAATTGGAAATAATTATTTCCAATCTGCAACTAAAGCAAGTGACATATTTAGTTAAAAAGGGAAAAACAAATTAAAATTCAGCTACATTAAGAGTATCCACAAAGGTGATGCATTTCTTTTTCAAGAGCTGGGGTATCCAGACTATAGATTTTTGAGACATGCAGCTCATAGGTTCTTCTAATGCAAGCCAGTGATTCTGCTGCACAAACTGCCGGAAACAGATGGCTGCTTTTAGCCATGCTTGTTATCTTCCGCTGAAGAAATTTGACTAATGTTGCTTCACCATGTTCTTGAAGGTTGCCTATAACACTTGTTTTACTTTTTACAGACTGATACCATGTTCATAGAGGCAGGAAAGGGGGTAAAAAAAATAAACCACAGAACAAGTTCACGAAAAGTATCAATATACTATGCACATTCTTCACTAAATCTTGCTGTTCCTTAGGAGAAATTCTAAACTAAGCTAAAGAAAAAAGAAAATAGAAGTAATATTAAATTGTTGCACCATAAGAGACAACATTCAGATGGAGTGAGAACAAAGCGTGGCACAGATTTTTGTCTCAAAATTAAATGCAAGAAAATTAAATTATGCATAAAGCATATGTTATCATCCTGCAGGCCTTAAGAAAACAGATGGATGGATATTACTGAACTAATGAAGCCAGCATCATAACTTCAGGATGTGATGCAAAACAACAGTCCACAAAACAACCACTAAAAATTATAACCATGTAATAGTGTATGTCTGTAGTGGCGTGAGGTTCTTGTTAACACAGAGGAAGTACTAAGCCCTTCAGCAAACCAGCATACTGGGCAATAAACATCACATATCACATTTATACAGAATAAGGAATTATTAAATCTTTTGCAAAAGATTAAATCAATTTCTAATAGTATATTCCTACTGCAAGAAGGAAGAACTATTAAACCAATTTCTTAATTAATTAATGCAGCTTTAAACAGAAAACAATTATGATCCAGGAAACTACCTTTTAAAACTTAAGAGGATCACAAATGAATTACTGAGGAACTACAGCTGGGACCTCCAGCTACTAGCTCATCCCGCAGGTGGACAGCCAGCAGACCAGATCAGCATGACAGAGCGCACAATTCACACAGAAAAGAGACAGATTGAATTTCAAGAGTCAGTTCAGGTTAATGAATTTTGTATGAGCAAAATAGCAAGCGGGGAAAGGAAAAGAAAATAGTGGGAAAGGAGGCCATTTAACTTCTAGCATCTCTTCACCAAGCACTTAACTTTTCTGCAACAGCTGAGTCCTTTAAATAAACAATGCAACTTCCTTGCTCAGTGGAATTACAGATGAGTGCTTCCCCTGCTACATCATTAATTTGATGCTCCTGTTCAGCACAAAGATATCTATTTACTATTGTTACTCATCAAAACATGAAATAATGACACACGTGTAAAAAACCTAGTGCATACTGTAAAACAATTTTTGTTCTTTAGTTGGTAAGTTTAAAAAGTGTTTTCTTTATAACTGCATTTTATTTCTCAGTATTTTTTATTTTCATCTTCTCTCCAATCAAAATCCAAGTTTCACTTTCAAAGTTCTTTCCGTAACTGGATTAGCCCACTTGGAAAAAAAAAACCAACACACACAAACAAAAACAAAAACAAACAAACAAAACCACCACAAAACATTCCACAACCTGACTTGCTAAAAAAATTGAATTGTCTTCCTAAAATAATAGAAAGAAAAAAAAAAGCAGTGTTTTTTTAAAGTAATACATATTTCGCTGACTAAATACTCATTCTTGTCTTTAAAAAACAACATACTAGTAGGAATGCGGGTCTCCACTGCTTTGGTGTCAGACAAGAAATACATGTTGAGTAATATCCTATATTGATATGTCTGAAAATACAGCTCTGCAGATATTATTTTGAAACTATCAGCCTAAACAATACTATATTCAGCCTTTAACTAGGAACAGTTATTCAGAGAAAGGTATTAGGTAAAAATAAGACCTACTCAAAGATATCAGGAAAAATATGTTTAATAAATGTAATTTAGTTTTTGTGGGTTTGCTTTTTAATGGAAGCACTTTGAATTACTAGTACTTTGTCTTACCTTGACGCAATCTGCAGCAGATATTCGGGTGTTTGTTCAAAAGATGTCTCATTCACTTATGTCACTTACGTTGCTAAAGACCACTTCCTCAAGCTTACTAGAATTATATATGTAATGGCTTTAAAGTTTTGTTCTCTGCCTCCTTCTCAAATGGTCCTTCCTATACTTAAACTTGTTTTAGGTAGCATTAAAGTATAATGCAAGTATGGAATAAAAATTAATCAAAGTCCAATAGCACATGCAGGTACAGTAAATTTGTGTTAAACTTACAACTTGTGTGAATAGAAAACTTTGACCTGGAGTACTTAGTTCATCTAACTTCACTGTAACATACTGTATTTGCATATGATTATACAAGTCCTGTAGCCAAGCCATCAGCACGAGGCTAGTCAAAGAAGAGATTATAAAGAAAGTCATGCCACAACATCAGTACTGTTACAGAATCACACAGAATCACAGAATCACAGAACGTTAGGGATTGGAAGGGACCTCAAAAGATCATCTAGTCCAATCCCCCTGCCGGAGCAGGAACGCCTAGATGAGGTTGCACAGGAAGGCGTCCAGGCGGGTTTTGAATGTCTCCAGAGAAGGAGACTCCACAACCTCTCTGGGCAGCCTGTTCCAGTGCTCTGTCACCCTCACTGAGAAGAAGTTTCTTCTCAAATTTAAGTGGAACCTCCTGTGTTCCACCTTGTGCCCATTACCCCTTGTCCTATCATTGTTTGTCACCGAGAAGAGCCTGGCTCCATCCTCATGACACTCACCCTTTACATATTTATAAGCATGAATGAGGTCTCCCCTCAGTCTCCTCTTCTGCAAACTAAAGAGACCCAGCTCCCTCAGCCGCTCCTCATAAGGGAGATGCTCCACTCCCTTGATCATCTTTGTAGCCCTACGCTGGACTCTCTCCAGCAGTTCCCTGTCCTTCTTGAACTGAGGGGCCCACAACTGGACACAATATTCCAGATGCGGTCTCACCAGGGCAGAGTAGAGGGGGAGGAGAACCTCTCTCGACCTACTAACCACAAGAACTTAATTTCAGTGATTGTACTGCCATTGTCTCACTTCCCTCATTTCAGTCACTGTGAGAACCACCCTCCTCAATCTTTATTATTCTTGTAAGGGCTCTTCCGCAAGGGAAAAAAAAACAATAAAGCAAGCACACCACATAACACAGAATATGGTTCAAATATACCAACGGCAGGAGGGTGGTGGGAGGAGAAGCTTTCAGTAAGGGAGATGACTGGGAAAAAAGTAGGAAAGAGAATCAGTGCTAGACACTTCTTCTCCTTGTGGCAAAACAAAGCATCGACTCCCCAGTCCTCACTACACCTCTCCTGGAAACGCTCCAAGGACTCTTACTGTATTCAGGACAAGCTCTGTCAGAAGTCAGTCAACTACTGGTACAAGCAGCAAGTCCTTCTCCCCATCACTCCCACTGAGGTCTGGTAACTGCAGGTTTCTGCTATCGATTCACTTTCACATACAGCTATGCAGACACGTATGTACATATGTATGTATATATAGTGATGTACTGTACCACTCTAAGGAGCACACTAACAAGCAAAGATATGTTCACAGAAAGCATCTACTACTGCAAAGCATTTGCTATTTTCTTTCTACATACACACTCATGCTAGCTAAAACCCCTGTGTAATATAGCATATAAATAACTTACATATAAAAAAAACAAAGACCCAAGACTGTTTTCCTAAATATCTGTAGAACACTCAAAAGAGCTCCTCAACTGTTCAGAAACACTCCCCTAATATCTTAATATGCCGAGACAGAATTGGCAAAACATGTCTGCCAATAAACTACGGCAGCTTAGCAAGCTTCATACCAAGTAACACTTTAATGCATTTTAAAGTGCACAAATGCAGTGAATAAGTAACATGGATGGTACAGTCGTCATTTAACTAGAGCTTTGAGCCTCCATCTATCCTTCACAAAGCAGGATTTATTCCAGAAAAATACAAGGTTACCCACAAAAAGTTGGGCACTAGTGCACTTTGTTGCATACTGAATAATAAGGTCATATTCACATTTAGCACTCGCTTAAGAAATGGTATGGGAGGGGTGCTGGCAGTTATAAGTTACAACTGAGGAGAGGCATAAATGGTTATGAACAGATACAGGTGCTAACAGGTGAACTCTGGCTTTTCCACCGTTCACACTGTTACTGCCAGCTGGTACAGAAAGAATACTTGAGCAACTTCAGTACAGGTTTCAGGCTTTATATGACAACTACCCTGCGTTCCTTCCACACACGGGTACCACGACCAATATCCTGGATACTGAAATGTGAAAGTGACAGGTCCTAGACCTGTCCAGACAGCTCCACGAAAACTCTGAGGTGGCCTTCACTGCCCGCCCACCTGCACTGCGTTCATCAGGTCCTGCTGGGGAAAGTGAAGCTGCCGCAGGCTGGGAGTGCAGGGTACACAGGCCTACAGGGAGCTCCTTCTGCGGGGAGCGCAGGGCCCGCGGCTCGGCCCACGGAAATGGCAGACGAAAGATATGTGGCAGGCGAGAGATATGCGCCAGGATCTCTGCGTTGTGGGAGTAAAGCCCGTCTCACGCGACCTAGTGGCCA
>NW_010180324.1:3646-11391 GCF_000695765.1 Mesitornis unicolor | reverse complement strand
GAGAAAGCTGGGGACACGTCGTCAGCCGCGTCAGCCCAGTAAAACTCCTGGGATGGGAACTCGCAAATGCTTTTGTGCTGCCGGAGAAAAGGGGAGAAGCGGAGGTGAACAAAACCCAAGGATCTTCTCAATCTGCAGCATCTTTTTCTTGGGCAGGCTCAATCTGCAAAGCCATTGCGTTACAGCTGGCACCGGGTGCATGCATTATTTCTTACTCTAGGAAGGGAAAGCACTCATGGAGAATATTTGTTTCCCCGTAGCTTGAGGCAAGCGTTGCCAGCAGCGTTTTCTGTCCTGGAGAAAAGACTGTGCACCCGAGGAAGGCCTCACCATGCGGTACTGCGTATCCAGCATCCACGCCTGGTTGCGGTAGCGCTCAAAAAGAGACGTCTCCATGCCAAGGCTCTTGCAGAAGTCGTTGTTGACCACCGGCCGCAGCTGCTTGTGATCCCCAAGCAAAACAACCTGGAACAGAGAGCGGACGCCTCAGCTATGGGGGCAGTGGCACTGGTGATGGCAGTGGCTAGAGAGCTTGCCAATGCAACAGGCTGAAAAGCACCTAAGCTTAGATAAACATTGGTAATACCTACTCCAGTAAAGCCCTGCCCAAGTATTGGATCCTGTGGATACCTTCCTGTCAAAGCACCAGGTGTCCGTGCTGAACAGCTTCTGGTCCAAACTCCTGTGTGGGCTGCAAAGGAGAGAGATGATGCTGACTGTTACCATTATCTGTGATACACATTTCCTTTATTTATTTTTTTTTTGAAATCACAAAGATACTTAGTCAACAAATCAGCAGAGTACGTAGGAGATAAACTGAGACAGTTCCTCTTGTACAAAATAATGCAGCAGCATCCAAATACAGGTCTCAGCCCATCACCCCCAGAGCAGGCAGGGAGCAGGGGCTGCCCATGGCTGGGGAAGACAGGTCACAGCCACTGCAGGGTTGCAGGAGGACAGGGGGGCAGTGGGCAACTGACCCTTCGGCTGCCTCCTGTCCCACAAACTTCCCACTGTGATTCTGAGGACTTACCTGTTCACACAGGTTAACACAGACTGATCACATGCTGGGTGTACGTGTTCTGGTTGCTGCTAGTGTCTCCCTCTTCCTGTATCCCTTACAGGCACTTACTTTCATTTAAAAAAAATAAAAAATAGAGAAATTCAGCAAAACAACATGGCAAAACATGCACAACAGTATTACCAAAGAAGCAAGGCAGCATGCTCAGGGGACTCATTTCCCTACTGTGTTCTCCTTGAGGCAACTGATATGTATTCAGTACAATCAACTTTCCTTTTTCTTTCCTTTTTTTTTTTAATAAAAATGGCTCTAGGGTTAAAGTGATTTGCACCACCTATAGATCCTCCCCAAATTACTTAACCTTATGAAATGAAAGGTGGTGTCACCTAATCTCTTCCCCACCCCGATCCCTCCCAGCAGCTGTAAATAAATAATCCCTTCAAATGGTTCCTTCATAACATTTTGCTTAAGCCTCAGGGCAATGATGCTGATGAGAGTTGAGAAATTAAGGGATTTGTTTCCTTCAATTTTAAGAAAACAGGGGGAAATTATTTTGAGTAGAATGAAACTATTTTTTCTAATTCTCTAAGCAAATTTAAAAACCCCAACTATTTACTTCAGATTTAGTAAAACTTTACATACAACTTCTCCAGCCACACTTAAGAGGAAAAGTTTAAATATTTAAAAGTAAGTCTAATAGAACTTTAAAACAAACATTAATTACTATAAGAAATATAAATAAAACCATGATGCAAACAGGCTTTTTATTTCAATAGACTTAGACATTAATGTTAAAGAGCTTTCTCTCATTTACTTCAGTATTGGCTCTGAATACATTCATTGATCTCAGGGCAGGTACTTTAGGTGTGCTGAAGTGAAAAAAAATTGAGTTGCTTCCTTTTGTCCCTATTGTTATGTTCAGCACTTCTCTCTTTCCTCTGTTTCTGAAAAACTTCAGGAAGACTTACACAATGCACAAGCTGAAACTGTGTGTCAGCCCTTAAAAAGCAAGGAACAATCTGAAAAGAAAATGAGGGAGAACATTTCAATTTGACTTGCTTTTGCCAGCTGGCCACATGCCTGCAGAAGAGGATCAAGGGAGAGCGTAGCGTCGCAGTGTCCGGATTTACAGGCGGTTTGTGAATGGAGAAGATCTATCTGCTTCCTCGCACATCCCTCGGCTTTGGTTTATTGCCCGTTCGGGTGGGCAGTGATGTTTGCTATTGCAGGAGTATTATCTCCCTGCTTCCAAAGGGATGAAATCTGGCGGAGTCCATTTGTTTTGTATATTCACAATAATCCTTTGATTTCGGAGAACCACAAAGGCCCTTAAAATAAATACCTAACCCAAGCTAAATAAAACTGTCAACATTTAGACAGATTCTCAGAAAAGCTGAGCACTCGCTCAGCGAAGTGTTTATAAAACAGGCACAGAAGGATGCTGAAGGCTCCTCCCAGTATGCTCTCATCTGCTTTATTTACATCTCAGTCGCTCAATTAAATAAAACCTAGTAACATGCTTGGGCATTTAGGATGTGTATGGAGGATAAGTGAGTGTCTGACATGCAGCAGGTTTTTCGGGGGTTGTGCTCCTCACCACATAGGCTATAAGGGAGGATGTGGTGGCTGCAGCAGAAAAGATGAAGTTGCTGAGCATGGCTGTGTGAAGGACCAAGGCCTTGCTAAGGAACATACAGCACATCCCCAAGGGGCTTCCTCTTCTGGGCACACTCAGTCACAGCTGTGCTGAGTTCAGGCAGTCCTGGAGATGGAAAGAATCTGGTGGCAGAAGAGGGGAGCTGCACTCATCTGCTCACCACCTCCAGAGCTGAGGGAGTACAGTTGAAAGACAGATGACTTGCCTTGCAAGACTGAATTCTGAAGTGCTCTTTTTAAGGCTCCAGAGGTTGCAAATAGGCTAAGGTTATTTCCAGTGAGATGCAGAGCGGCTGTATGACATGAGCTTGTTAGGCCATGTCCATGACAACGTTCACACAACAGCTGGTACTTGAGACTTTCTGGAAGCTGAGCTGGTTCAAGGCTGATCAGCTCTTTGACATGAACTGGCAAATCTGCTCTACTTTATGTAATAAGTGGTCTAGGAAGAAGATGGCTTAGTTCCCCAGCCTTGGAAGCACTCACTCATAGCCAGATCTCTTCTACCCATTTCATTTATCCACTCCTTAGCCCACCTTCCCATCCATCTCAAACCATTTCCATACATCCTTTCCTGTGTTCTGTCTCCATTCAGGATGTATGGTAAGGACTTGATTCCTTCCAACATCCTTTTTTTACAGTCTTTCCTTAAAATAAGCTCAGAGTTTCTTACAGCTGGGTAAGCTGAATGAAAAAAGTCATAGTGCTGCCATGATGCTTGAACATAGCATCATTCCTTTCGCTGCTGGAGAGAGCTCACACTGTTGCACACTTCTACCAAAGTTATCCTGAAAACAAACAAAATTCTTGCCTCTGGTTGTTTTAACAAAATCAATGCTCAGAGAGATCTTGCAAAAATGATGCGTCCCATGCTGCTGGTGCTAACTGGAAGCCAGTTGGAGATGCTTACCAATAAACACCGATTTGCAGTCAGCCTCTGAGCGTGGTCTAAATCCATCTGTGCACTGGGTTTCTGCACAGTGTCTCCAGGCTGCCACGACTGCTTCCTAGACACTGGCACGCTCAATGCAGCGCTGAAGCTATTGGCCATCCCATTAGATCCTTCGCTTGCGGGGCCATTGTCTTGTTGTTATTAGTGGGGATTAGAAGTTTAAGGCCTCAGAGCTTAATGGCCTCAGCGGGCGGAGAGCATGGCACTAGCTGTGAAAATGACAAAAATCGATAGCTAATCCAGTGCAGTCAGTCAACCTTTTCAAAGCTTCATCTGTATTGATTTCCAAGTGCTGCTCTTCCTGTCCCTTGACGTAATCAGTCTGTTTGCTCAGCAGACAGACTTGCTCTCTTCCACTCTCCCCCCACTTTTCGGGGCTTTTTACACTTAGAAATGGATTACTTAGATCCCCCCAGCTTTTCATCTCTCTAGCTGCTGTCAGGGGAATGATTAATGGGGAGGCAGACTGGGCAACCATCTCCTACAAATCAAGGAAGAGCTGACCTGTGGTGTGATGGATGTTTCAGAAAAGGAGCAAGCAGGCTTCGACATGGGAGGAATGGAGGACATCTGCTTAGGTTAGATAGTTACAACCCAGGTAGTGAACGCGGAAGAAAAGAATTACTTCCATCTCCTTTCCCCATCTCTTTGAAGACAACCTCAGAGTCATCATGCTGATAGAAAAGTCCCTATGGCACTACATGAATTCAAGGTGCAAGTGCCTTGGAGCAAGTTTTCCTCTTCCAGAGAGGATAACAGACTTTTTCCTTTGCCCAACCTCTTTTGACTATTTGCAAGACAATGTTTGGGGACATCTAGAGATCTTTTTAAAAGCCACCAATGTAAGGGCTCCTGTTGCAAGAAGCACCATAGTGTAGTGGTGCTGAACTGGGCCACCCCTGGGCAGGGTCCTGAGCTGAGATCCCCTCTGCACATGCAACTGTCCCCATGCTGTGCATCCACACCTCAGCATTTCTCCATAGCTCTGTATTTTGGGGATGGGCAAACAGAAAGGCAGATGGGAACCACTAGCAACAAGCTTGAGCAGGCTCAGCTAGGGATGCTCCAGTCTTTCCAGCCTGACTGATGGCCACCCACTGCCATTAAATAAGGGTCAGTTAATGGGAAATTAGAGTGCGTTTGAAATAAAGACACCAATTAATGGTTGTGATTGGTGATGCTTTGAACCACCTCCAAGGACTGAACTGACCCAAATAGTAATATTAGAATAAACATATTTTGCATTGGCAAATTAAAAAAAAAATAAAAATCAACTAATTGTGGCTGTTCTGCAGTTGCTGAGCCATGCAGGCATCCACATCACAGCCAGGGCATCCGCAGAGCTAGGCTCCCTTTTGGGCATATCTGCATTGAGAGAGCTCCAGAAACACTGAATAATGCTGCAAAAAATATGGGAGCAGCTCCCTCTGCCCGTGGCACTGACACCTCAGTCCACTGCCCTGGCAAAGAGGAGGACAGTGCAAGCAGACAGTGCTGAGCAGCGAGTGGAGACTGTGACTCAAGCAAGGTCCCAGGTGCTGGCCTTTCTGGAAAGTAATCCCTTGCCTCAGACTTGCAAAATAAGCACAAGGGGGAGACCAGAAAATGCAAGTGGATTATCTGGGATTTCCCAGCAGCTTCATCATGGCCCCAGATCTGGGCAGTGTTGTTGTTTGGGCTTGGTGGGTACCATCCTTTCAAAGACTTGTTCTTTCACCGCTCCAAGCTGGTCTGGCACTGTTAGCATAGGGAGATAAGAAAGCATAATTTGCTGTAATGTTTTTCTCCCCAGGCTGCTTTGCTGTGCCTCAAACACAGCAGACAAATTCTGTCTGTCAAATCTAGTTATATTTTATTCCATCTCCTGTAGCTGGGATCAGAGGGCAGATATTTATCAGGCAAGCAGTTGAATTACCGAACTGCATTCCTAAAACAACTGAACAAAAATGCTCCTCTGTGACTCTGTTCTGGGAGTGGGGAGGGGGTGAGCCTCAAACACCCAGTATTTTTCTTTGCAAATTATATTTAAGCATCTACTGTAGTTACAGCCACCATAATGACTCCAGCAAAACAGCAGCTATGGAAGAGCAAAGTATTATCAGCAGAGGCCCATTTCTTAACAACACTCAACACTATTTATTCTGTTAGAAATTGTGCCATCCACAAAAATACATGATTTCCCGAATCTACAGGTTTCAGGAACCAAACCACCTCTGTGTCTGTTGCTCCATCTTGCCCCAGGCTAACAGGAAAGAACAGCTCTGGGCTCCTCAAAGGCAGTGCTTTATTAGACCTGCAGATGGGACAATCTGGCAGCAGAAGCTACTGTTGGTCCCCTTCCTACCCAGCTAGTGTTAATAGCCTTGTCTGAAGTCATCTGGTACAAAAAGTAGAGGAGATGCTGAAGGTCAGCTTTGCAGAGCCATACGGCAAGGTCTGCTGGCCAATATGCATTTATTTTAATGAGAATTCAGTGAGCAAGTCCCATAACATCTTCTGTTGGCATGGTCCAGCACATGAAAGAGAAGTAACTAGTCTGAAACAACGTCTGCTGTCAGATAATAGTTGGCAAACTTCTGAGAAACCATTTTCCTTCTAATGAGTTTTTCTAAGGGACCTTGCTGAGTTAGACCCTGTCCAGGCAGCAGCCTGCCAGTTGGCCTTGTCATAACAAACTTCAAGGAAGAAGTCCTTGAGGAGTTCATCAGCAGGAGACCATGCTGCCCAGCAGGACAGGCTGTGAGTTTTGTGCAGTTTTACTCCCAGACTGTCGCTGTGCTGCACCACAGCCAGGACCAGGCTCCTAATCCCCATGGATGTCACTGCTGGTACTTGCTGCAGGCTGGTGAGCACATGTATCCCTGTACTAGGATCTTTTCAACTGATGCCCTCAAGGTTGCTCCCTCCCTTTTTGCTGGAGAAGACACTTGCAGGCACTTTTCCTTTGGGATTCAAGAACTGTGTTTTCTCATTACAAAGAGACAGTTCCTTCAATACACAGCATGATGTATTTGCCAAGAAGAACAGAAGGATGGCTGAAAGGAACAAAGCGATGTAGCTGCACGTATTCTGTTCCTGAAGGCTGGAAGCTCCCTCAGGAGCCTGCCACAGACTGACTTGTCCATGCATTCCCACATTGCCTGAGGAACTGGAGCCTTTGCTCCTCTCCAACTCTCCATCTGCCTGCTGTGGCTGACAGCCGCCCTCTTCACTGCTCTTTCTGCAGGCTATGATCTGCAGGCTTTAGCATTCCCCTTTGATGCTCAGCTTAGCCTTGGGAAGACTTCACCAGCCGGGAGGGAGAGGCAAGAAGCATTCCCCAATTTGTAACTCCCTGCTTTATTCTTGTCTGAGTTTGTATGTTCACTGGTCTTGCTTGGCTTTTTAGCAGCACTTTTGATCTCATTCCCATATCAGTAACTCATCAGAGAGGAAAGGGAGACATGTAGACAATATCCATTGAAAATAAATGTGTTTCCTCTCCCTGTGAGGGAACCCAAGCAACCAAGAGGTACCTTTTCCCTGGGACAGGTCTGCCCCAACAGGGAGGCCATTCTCTAGCCCACTTGCACCCACCTGTGCCACACAAGTGCCTGTTTCAGGAGGCTCATCCCCTTTGGCTTTGTGTAGTCAATGGAGAAAGAGTCCGTCTGTCACCAGAGCACGCTTCAGAGCACTCCTGCGCTCTCTGTGGAGCAGATAAAAAGAGCAGGTTTTTAGCAAAAAAACCAAGATTGATAAGCGAAATAAGCAGTGTGATCTCCTCTACTGTGTTCCTAAAGGTGCCATTTTTCAGCTGAGATGCCAAAGCAAATTCCTGACTACTTGTAATAAATAAAAATCCTATTTTTAATATTCTGCAAGGGCAAAGTTCTTATCCCAAGGGCAATGACTACATTTTCCTATGAGTGGAGGTGTTAACCTTGTTGTACTGACTACATTTTAGCCTAAATTATTGCTAAAAATTATTAATTTTTTATGTGATGATGACCTTTTCCAGGAAAGCTCAAGGCTTTGCAGATGCTGTGCAATGCTTAAACCTATAGTAAGGAGGACCAGCATTGACTAGACCACACTGACAAAATAACTTTGCAGCTTAATAGGGCAAAATGCTCC
>NW_010180324.1:0-3615 GCF_000695765.1 Mesitornis unicolor | reverse complement strand
CCTGCTGAAGTGCTGAAAATTAGATTCCCAAATCTATATTTAGGCACTACATGGAAGTGCACCTGATTAATGAATGATGCATTTCAGAGCCCATTTGAGCCACTCAGATTTGCAAATTCATTCTTAGTTTTCCAGTGGACGTAACTAGCAGTGATGGGATTAGCTTACCACTACATAAACAGTAAATAGGTAATTACATTTTTGTGCATTCATTAAACATTTAACCAGCATTTATACATATAAGTGACATATAAAAAGGTAGTTTTAAGAGGCTCATTTGGAATTCAGATTGCAAAGATGTTAATTGACATTTAATAGTTTTGTAACTGATATCTGTCATCTTACATTGTGGAAAAATGCTAAAATGTATTTCAGCACAATGGAAAATGATACAGTGTAATGTAATATTAACCATGTCCTCAAGATACACACTTATTGCACCTACATAAAGCTATACTAAGCTACACGAGAAGTAATTTGCGAGTTCAAAACTGTATTAATTGTCAGTATTTTGTTTCAAACTACCCACAGAATTTTAGGAGGCAACAGTTTCACATGGCGATTAAGAAAATGTGTTTATATGTAATAATGGGGGTTACAGAGTTGTATAATATTCATGCATACCTCGTTCACTGCTGGTTTTAATAATTAAATATGTCTCAGGGTACTTACAGAAGCCCAGACACTGACTTCTGTGAGTGGTGATGTGGTGAATTAGCTGTGTTTGTTATTATAATTGCCTGATGCTTATACATTCATAGCTCTTTTCAGTGACCCAAAACTACACCAGGCTGTAAGCTGAAAGCCTGTGTATTGCTTGTCTGGGTATTTCTAAACAAATATATATGGACTTTGTCCAGGTAAAACATTTCTGGTACCTTGGAGCAGGACACTGATATTTAACATGAAGTTGGCTTTTATAGCAAGAATACATCATTTCTTGTTTTATGACAATCGAACATAATTCAGGCCATAAAGGACACAGCAACCCAGGGGAGATGGAGAGCCCTTTCTACTCTACTACAAAAATAGGAAAGAAGGCGTATTAAGAGGACTTGACTGCAGTAATTGCTTCCGAACATCACCGTTTGCATCACAGTGAGCTAAGCAGGCAGGTAGAGCAATTCAGGATCCAGCATTTGTTTGCATTTCCATCCTTTGCACTCCCAGCCAGAGCCCCGAGGCGAGTGCAAGGTTACCCGCAGGAGGGTGAGAATCTGCCTTTCGCAGAGCACTGACTCAACAGGAAGGGCTTGAAATAACTTCACTGCGTTAGCATCCTCGGGAGCTTTAACATCAACGAGACAGGGCCTAATTTATCCAAAGGTGCATGAGCTGGACTGCTGCTCTGCGGCTGTAACATGTGTCAGCCTCACTGGTTATTCCACCCAATAGCATAAGATGCACCGAACCATTTGTCCACGTCAAACCATCTTCTGAGGCTCTTCACTGAACTCCCTGTACTGAGCTGTGGTCTGATCATGTAGTTTTCTTCCCTGTATAAATAATCTCTCTCCGATGACTTTTTTGTGGCTTTTCCCTCACTGACTTTTGGTTCTGAGAAATGAGCAGCCGCTCCTGATCACCTGGAGTTTTAATCTGAAAAGCCATAGGACAGTGGTGCATTCAGAATATTGTTTCTCAGTGATTTTTTTTTAAAGGGATGCTGTCAAACTGAACCTGCACAAATTGAATTTGGCTCTTTTTGTCTGTGTTGTGAAATTCCTATTATTTACCAAAGGAGATTCTAGTAGAAAAGATAGTTAGAGGTTAGTAAAGGGCTGGGAGACTAATATATCCGAGTCCATGGTTTCTCATCTGCCCTGTGTTGGTGCTTAGCTGATTAGGTGGTAGAGAAAACATCTCACGTAATCTGGAGCTCAGGTTTGATATGAATATGGTCAAGATTCCAGCATTTACAGGTGCCTAAGCCTGCTTTCTGTGACTCTGAAGTAAATGTATTCAGACTGCCACACACATTCAACCTACCTGAGCAACTAATTCTGAAAAACAAATACAGAAGTGCTTACCCACCGATGGCCATTTGTTTACTTTCAAGAGCTGCTGAACATTTTAAAATATTGACAAGGCTGGCAAGTCCCAGGAGCAGCCTGGGAATGCTGAAAGAATCAAAACTTAATTATCATTTGTGTGTGTTTGTTCTTAAGTTGTTTAATTTTTATGAGTTATGAAACTCATATGTTTAGATCTAAGTATATAGAAGAGTTTTTATACAAACAAATTATTGTAATTAACTGCTCCCATAATATCACTGTAAATGAACAGTAACCCAGAAAGAGTACAAATATGTAGACATCCAGCCATGATAGCTCTTTTCTCAGCAATAGTCTTAGTGGAAACTTCTAAAGATCAGCAGATATGGACTATTTTCAGTAACAGGGTAGTCTCATGCATTGCCTTAGGTTGCAGGCTGGGCAGACTGCAGATCTGAAAATATGCAGGAGAAGGCAGCAATGCCCTTATTGTCCTTCTCTTACCCTAGTTCATATCACTTGAATTGCAAGAACAGGAACACAGCTGGTTTCTGTTTCTGTTCATTTGAGGCCTGTACTGATTACTCAAGATGAAAAGGAGGAATAAGATCCAAAACCAGTGTCATGGATATAATGTACACAGCTGGAGTGTCCCTGCCACCCACAGCTGGTACAGAGGAGCACGCACAAGAACCAGTATCCTGAAGGAAAGTCATCTAGGAAGACGTGTAATTAATACTGTGTGTGAGCTGTAAGCTGAGCCTGTGCTGCAGTCTCCTTCCCTCTTTTTACGTTTTCCAGGTAGAGACTGAATGGTCTGAGAAGTCCTACGCATTGGTGGATGTGTGTAGAAAACAAGTGTCCTGGTTCACTGGGATAGAATCACAGAATCAGTTTTCTACTCAGGAAAGCTGCTTTTCTGCAAAGACTACTAGAATTGGCTTCATGGGAACAAGGTTGGTCAGACACTTTGTTTTAGTTTTTGGCCAGCACTGGTATATGATGATCAAGGTCTTTAGAAGTTATGAGTTAAACAGGTACAAAAGCTGGGGAGAGCAAAAGCCAGGGCAGTTGACCCCAGGCTGGCCAACAGAAATCATGCTGTATCATAAACATTACACTTACTGTGAATTAGTGAGTGTGCTGGGGACTGTCCTTTTTCCTCAATGGCTGTCATCTTAGGAGGGTTTTGCCCATCATTCTACTCCCAAAGCCTACTCCTCCTATTCATTGCGACCATCACAGCTTGCAACCACTATATTGGCTGAGTATAACTGTGTACATTATATGAATACTGTTATTAACACTAGGTTTTATTACTATTATTTTATTAAATCTGTTTCTACTTCAACCAATGAATCTCCTTTCCTTTTCTCAGTTCTCCTCCCCTGGTGGAGAAGTCTTCAGGTGATAGAACAAGAGTCTAAACAACAACAAGGAAGTGATTCCTTAGGCTACAAATGTACAAAAGTGAGAGCCTAATCCTTTAGCCAATCTGTCATTAAAGTTTCTCCTCCAGTCAACCATAGCTGGGCTTAAGCATGGCTGGGGGCCTTTGTTTTATACATATATGTATGTGTGTGTGTATACATATATATACAGAATCACAGAATCACAGAAT
>NW_010180323.1:0-714 GCF_000695765.1 Mesitornis unicolor | reverse complement strand
CAGGCTACAGACTTCCCTATGTTGAGGGTCATGTTGAGGGACATAAGGAAGATTTTTTTTTATGCTGAAGGTAACTGGGACAATGAAACAAGTTGCCCAGAGAAGTAGTAGATGCGCCGTTCCTGAATATACTCAAGGTCAGTGGGACAGCACTCAGAGCAACCTGATGTAGTTGACACTGTCCCTGCTGTGGCAGGGGGGTTGGACCGGATGACCTTGGAAGGCCCCTTCCAACCCAAACTGGTTTATGAGTCTGTGGACCGGGACAAGCTAAACCCCAGGCAGGCTGTGGGGTCACAATTGGGAACACAGAAGGTTCAACTTAAACGTAAGGAAAAACTTCTTCACTGTGCATGGCCCAGGCTGCCCAGAGAGGTTGCGGGGTCCCCTTCTCTGGACACATCCAAAACCCGCCTGGACGCGTTCCTGTGTGATCTTCTCTGGGTGATCCTGCTCCTGATGATCCTCAGAGGTCCCTTCCAACCCCGACAACACTGGAATTCTGTGCGACACCTTGGAGTTGTCTAGGACGCAGCTATAGACTTGTGGCTCGGGGCATTGGGCGGGGGAAGGTGCACAGGGAGACCTTCCCCTGCCCCATTTCATCCTAAATTATTATTATCCTAAATGATTAGTTTGTGATTTCTATGAAGCCATTGCTCGGGGGGGGGAGTTGCGGTGCACCGCCCACCCCCATCCCGCAACGCCCCCTCC
>NW_010180322.1:0-9175 GCF_000695765.1 Mesitornis unicolor | reverse complement strand
CGAGGAGCCGCTGCGGCGGAGCGTTTCTCGCCCGGGGGCTTTCGGAGGGGCTGAGGGCCACGGGCGTCGCCAGGGGCCGGTTTGCGGGCTGTTGGGGGAGGAGAGCCCCGGAGGGCCCGCGGAATGGGGGAAACGGCTTCGATCCCCATCGCGGGTGTCTCCGAAAGCTGAAAGTAAAAATCGCGTCTGGAAACAGAAAATAAGCGTGAAAAAAACTCTTGAGGGTTTTCTCCGTGTCTCTGGGTCTAGCCCGGAGCTAAGGTTCCTCCTGTGACTGCTGCTGCCTAGCAAGGGCAGCGAAAAATCAACTAGTGTTTACCTTCTTAAATCTCCGGCAGTTTTAATAGTGTTTTTGCTTTTAATATGTGTATTTTTTCTGAAGATTTATTTTCTCTGAAGGCGACTGCTTGTTAGGCGTCTCTGAAATGCCTAACCACTGGAAAAAAACGGACAGTGACCTAGTTGGGTAAACATGGACTCCGGAATTTAAGTTTCTACCCAGTAGATTATCAGCTTCTTAAACAATTTTCTAGGTTATCCTACTAAAAGTATTAACTTGGTGTATTCAAGGGAAACGTGCTGTTAAGTTATATAGAAGTATAAGCTAAACAACAAATGGCTGTCACAGGCATAAGTAATGGCATTCTCAGGTTATTTGCTGTTACTGTACGTCTGGCTGCTTTAGCCACCATGAATGCAGCAGCGTGAGAGCCAGAACAACTTCTCCAGAGCTACCGGGATCAGATTCTGTCAGGTCAGGAATGAGGATATCCTGTTGGATATGGACAAGGAAGTCTTTCAAGGTTGCTTACTGGACAGGTTACTCTGGTCTCAGGAAGGGGGATTGAGAAAGGTATGATTTTTTTATCAATTATAGTTAGCTCCCTCGTACTTTCATTAACCGTTATTGTTCTGGATACATAAATCATCCTTAAACAAGCACTTCTGCCTAGTATTTTTAAAGCCTGATATATTTTCTTAAAACAGTGCTGCATAAATTGATATTACTCCTTTCTGACAAAGGCTTGGAAAGGTAAAACCTCAACAATCTGTAAAAGTGTATTTGCTGGGAGAACTCTTTAACCAGCTGCAGTGAAGTAGTGGCTCACCCTGCCCTGCCCAAGGGCTGTTTTGAAGGAAGGCGGTAATGATATCTTGATGTTAGCAGAGGTACTTCAGCTGAAGTGTTTTTGACTGGTTTGAAGAGCGTTTCAAGACCTCTAGGCCTGTGTGCCCAGCTGGAGACCTTAAAGCAGCTGAAGTAGTGTCTGTGGTGTTTCAAGAATCCGTGCTTTTTCTGAAAAGTGCCATTTGACCGGGGTCTGGTTTGTTCTGCACCCTGGCAGTTACTGGTACAGATATTCAGCTCTTTTCCTCCAGAAGGCACACAGCGACTGTTCCCACAGGCAGAGCAGAAACACAGCTGGGTTCAGATCCTGTGCCTGTACTGTGTATCTTCATGTGTGCTGATGGGTACAAATACCTGTACCTACGTACCTTCCCATATGCAGATTGAAAACAACCTTTTATATGGTTTCTGGATGGGCACTTAACTAGAGCCTATGAAACCTGGTTGCTGCTGCGCTGCAAAGTAGCAGTAACTGTCATGTGTCGGGCCGGCTGGCAGCATGTTTGTCTTGCAGATACCAAAGAACTGTACAAACTTCCTGTATTTACAGGACGTCTTATATTGTCCCCACTGTGTGACTAGAGACTTTTAAGGGCCCATGGGGTAAGTAACTTACCCAATCCATGACCTGAGTTGTTCACTCAGTGTGTGACTGTAGCCTGGTACAACTTGGTAGCCCTAAACTAGCCAGAGCTATTGATGGAGCATTGTATGTCATTACTATTAGCCTGGTGCTGGCTTAGTAGTAGGATTTTCTCCAATGTAGAGAGAACTCAAGTCTTCAGAAATGAATGTGTGCACTGTTTTTACTACCATCTTGTGAAAGATATTAAAAAGTTAACTTATGTAAACCAAGCTTCATCTGCATGCCCTCTTTCTCCAAGCTGTACTGAAGGTTTCTGTCACCTTTTGTTCCAGGTGCAGAGCATGGAGAATGATGAACTTCCGCCAGAGGATGGGATGGATTGGTGTGGGGTTGTACTTGTTAGCGAGTGCTGCAGCTTTTTATTACGTCTTTGAAATCAATGAGACTTACAACAAACTAGCACTGGAGCACATTCAGCAACACCCCAAGGAACCACAGGAAGGAACCACATGGACGCACTCCTTAAAAGTACGACTGCTATCCTTGCCTTTTTGGCTGTGGACTATAATATTTTTAATACCGTATTTACAGATGTTCTTGTTCCTCTATTCCTGTACAAGAGCTGACCCCAAAACTGTTGGCTATTGCATCATTCCTATCTGCTTGGCTGTTATTTGCAATCGTCATCAAACATTTGTGAAGGCCTCTAATCAGATCAGTAGATTACAACTGATTGACACTTAGCTCCATTTCTAATTTCCGTAGCTGATTTGAAGCAATCGCGTATGCCTGATCTAATCATGAGACTCGAGTTCTGAGTGAAGGCTGGAAAGAGCCTTTTCTTTGAAACTGTTAAGCAATGAAGAAAGTGACTGTTTTCTATTTAAAAACAAAAAAGTAACTCAAAGGTTTTTAAATATGGGTCTAGCAAAATGGCCAGAGCGAGAGAGCCCTGTGTGACACCTGATGGAAGTATTCCTCGTTTTGCCTTAATGATGCAAAATTGCAACACTCCATCTGAAACGTCCTGTGGGGAAATCAGTTTCTGGTCCATGACTTTACTCCTCTGTGCAAAAAAGTGATTTCCTATGTTTTTCCGTGGAGTAAAATCAATGAAAATATACTTCTTTTGTGGTAAATGTAAAAGGAAACAAAAAATCAGAACATGATTATAAAAGCTGCACTTAACACAATTCTTTGCTTTTTCTTTTTTTTTAAGTAACTCATCTCTACATCAGTGCTGGTTTTTAATGATTTTTTTAAAAACTAAGTTTAGATATAAATACAGGAAACAAAGAATAAAGTTTATGTGAACCTTTAAAGAGAAAAAGGTACGTTTTTTTTTTCCTGTGGTAGCACACGTTTTTTTCAGGGACCACAACAGCACCACGTTGTAGACAGTAGGCAGTGAGGAGTGGACTGCAGGCTGATGATTTTAAATTCTTTCCTATGATGTCAAAAGGCAGCTTGTGCTGGCTTTAGCCTAGGATCTGCAAAAAAGCTTCATTTGTCTTTCCTTCTCCTGTCTGTAGTCATCCTCTTATAAGATGACACTGGATTGCAGTTTACTACCATTCTAATTTCAGTCCGGACACGATGCAAAACCATGTTCTGGGAGCACTGATGTGTTAGGAAAAACTTCAAATTTGGGAAAGTTCAGTGGTGTTAGGCTGGGGGGATGCTACAAGCAGGTTCTAAGACAGATAATCATGTTTCTTCCAGAAATTTGAAGAAAATACCTTCTTCTCATTCTTGCAATGAATGCAAATTTCTTCAGTTATACTGAAATTCCACTGACATTTCTTACCATACTTTCAGCCTCGGTTTTTCAGGGCTATTTTGACGTAGCATTTAATTCTAACTACTGGATTGTCTATTTTGAGTAATACCGAATCTGTTCGTTCTTTTTTTTTTGTTCTTCGAATAACTAACTTCTGAACCAGCCAAGATGGACGTAACCTTCTGAACGTGAAAGCAGTGCAAAATATGCTCTTGAAAATCACTAGGCCCCAAAAAATTATCGGTGAAACTTTATTATTCAAAGTATCACGGAATCACAGTTGTTTCAGTTGTATGTGATTGTCAGTTCCTAATCATCCCAAATGCTAATCCATTTGTGACTACTGTTAGGGAATCCTGGAGAATATCAGCTTTCTCTTGCTTTGGAAAGGGAATGCTATTTTTAGTGTTGCCATGTTTAAGCATGATAGTTACAACACCTTAAACTTTCTGTTTGCATTTGGAGATACTTTGAGACACTGGTTTCAAATGTCAGCATTGGTGCTAGGACCTGAAGACACATCATAGCCTTTACACAAAGGTTTTAAGTTCTAAGTGCAATATGAAGATAAGGAAACTGCCATCTTAATTCGCTGGAGTAAGACTGAAGTATAAACTCTGACTTGTAGTATCTTTGGGAGTCAGAGCTTTTTAAGTTGTGTTGTTTCCTAACTTTAAAAATCACCATCCTATTTATCTATAAAATAAAATTTTTTCAATGTTTATAAACAGAAGTCTGTTAATGCAGGTACATATCAATGTATTTGGTTTTTCACGTCTGTTGCTAGATAGCAGCACTGGCAGTCAGCTGCTGTAGCTTACTCTCCTGTCCTTCCCTTGGTGTGTATGTTTGGTTGGTCTTTTTTGTTACCCTTTTATGCTCTGTGCCCTAATTACTTGTCTGTAGCCCGAGATCTGGTGCTGGCTGGATGAAACAATCCCTCTGTCATTTTTCTACCTTTCTGTAATGGGGAAATACCTCTGGCTGGACTATGTTTTTAACTTGATGCTGTAGCTTTTCAACACAAGTAGTTATGTTATATCTAGATGGAGTTATTTAAGAAGAACAACATAAGAGGAAGCATCAAAAATAGAAAATGATAGGGAGAACTGCCTCAGTTTCTGTTTTGCAAGCACGTGGCCTTTAGCAAATTCATCCGCGTGCCTGCTGTGATGAGCCAAGCTGTCTGGATGTGGAGCGTGTGCTGGGCGCAGCGGTGATTTACAGAGCGGAGGTTTGGGTTTGTAGACTTTTCCATCAGTCGCCTTGGATTAAAGCTGTCCACAAGCATCAGCTTTACAACTGCAGAGAGACATGCAATCTAATCCAAGCAAATGCTCTGTCTGTAGGGATCTGAGCTTGAGGTGGAAAGCAGCAATGGAGAGAATTAGTGTAAATCGTTAACATAGTGTACAGGAATGCTGGACCACAGGAGTAGGAGAAGAAAGCTCTGCTGGTGCTGCCAGCGTTTTTGGCATCAGCGGAACATCAACAGGTGAAGTCTTACCCACAGAGTGAGTAAAGGAAAGACTACAAAAAATGATTGGGTTTTTTTATAGTACTCTTTTAAAATAAGTAGTGAAATAACTTGGTTATCCTGAAGATTTGTAGATAGTGTCAAGGCTAATTAGTTCTTAATTACAGAAGATAACTGCCTGTAACACAAATTGAACTGAGCTCAAAGAAGTTTTACAACCTCTTTAAAGACTACAGTACTTCTCGATTAGGTTTTGATCATAAATGACAGATAATAGCACAAATCTGTTTCTACAGCAATGGCATTAATAAAAGATGCAAGACTAGCTTATACTAGAACTTGCTCATACAAATCTATTTAGTTATTTTCACTGAGTGGGCAGAAAAGATGTATTGCTACAACTTCCACATAGGGGTGGGAAAGCTATTTTTACTCATACTCTTTTAACTTAAATGAGTTAGCTCAGACTTGATCTTTAAGAGCTTCCTAAAGCAGAAGCTGTAATAATAGAAGCAGTAATGAAGTCCTCAGGAGATTGCTAACCTCTACCAGCCTGGCAATTGCTCAGAGCTTTAATTTTCTGCCAAGAAAGCAGCTGTAACACAAGGCTGATTAATCTCCATCTCCGTGCCACCTACCCTGGATTTCTTTTTATTGTGTTTGTGTCACAAGATTTGTCAGCCTTCTTGAGCATCACTAGGCAGTCCTAGCGTTAGTTTCTTTAGCTGCTCAACATTCACCTGGCAGTCCCTGCTCACTGCATGAAAGCAGTTTAATAATTATCAGGTAGTCAGTTTGTAAGAACTGACTCATCTTGGCCCTTCTTAAAGCTAACTCTGAGGTACAGGTTTCTTCTGGAAAGAAAGAACATGCTACAGCCACGAGAAGGTACTTCTGGTCAACACTGTCCTCAAAGCCCATGACTAGCCCAGTAAACTTTGGCCAGTAGATGTGCCCAAAACCACTGCTCAGCAGTTTACACTGCTGAGGTAACCTAGTTACCACTATTAAGCCCCATTATACATTATTATGTCCTGTCAAATTTCTGCATATTTTGGAAAGAATCTGATCTCAGTAGTAGCCTGTGTACAAATCAACATTTAAGCTAGAATGAGAGTGAATTACACAGGGGCTGCAATGGGTGAATCACATTCAAACCCTCTTAATGAAAATTATGAGAGAATTTCTCTCCTAGGAGCTAAGAAAGGACTCATACTTTTAGACAATGCTCTGATTATATGGGATAGCATAACAGGATTGCCCCCTTTCCCTCACAGAACCATCTGAGTGCCTAATAAGTTTAAAATCACAAGTGTGGTATTTGTGGTTTTTTTTTCAAACGTAGAACACTGCATCTTGTTCAGTTCCCTTGTGAATTTAGCCTTGCAGTCATTCAAACCAGCAAATTCAGTATTTCAAAGCAGTAACAACAGAGTATGTCATGCAGTCCCAGTCTACATGAAGGAGACATTTGCTTTGACATTTTTGCTGTTCTGTTTTGCAACTAGTAAAAGTAGTTGGTTCTCATCTAAATACTACCAAGAATTTAATTTGGTATCACTTCAGCTCTTTTAATTACATAGAAACATACCAGCATTGTCCCCCTTCATCAGTAAGGAAATCTATCTAGCGCCTCTGACTGGTAAAACTAAGTTCTATTAGTAAGGCATACAAACTGTACTAAACTCAAAGTTCTCCGTTGAAGAGTTAGGGTGCTTAAGTCACAAGCAAGCCTATGGTTTAGAATTATTCAAGGTCCCATGAAGCTCTTGTGTCCACAATAAGAACTAGAAATGATTCATTAAAGGTAAAATTTGAGTGGCTGTTCTTGACTCAGTGCACACTGATGTCTCCTGGAGCTCAGGTGCAGCACATTACTGTGTCCAGGTGACAGAAAAGAGAAGTATCCCAATGCTGGAGTATGACCTGCATTTACTCTCACATTAGTAAAGTTTCGCCTTGTTGCTGTAGACCAGAGGTTTTCAGCCTGTGACTTACCAGTGGACTATTTACACAAAGTCCACTTATAAAGACCACAAATTCACATCAAACGTTAAATGTTGCTTTTCAGCCGTCCCACAGTTCACACCACTGCTGGGGTGCTTAGGACTGCAGTCTGGAAGGAGGTGAGGGGAAGGAAAATGCTGCCCTCAGATGTAGCTCTGCCAGCTTCCAAAGCTGCGCAACAGCTCATTGCCTCAGCACAGGTCACATGAAGGAGCTCTTCTGATACATTTATCAGAGTAGTTTTTTTGTACTAAACGTTGCCTTCGCTGTTTTGATAAGCCACTTCCTTCAGTAAATTATCTACCCTAAACCACTTTAAGATTTTGCAGCCTGACAAGGGATCAGAATTTGTGTAGTTTTTTCTTACCCTAGGTCCTCAGCAACTAAAGCTCCCTAGTCTTCAGAGTTGGTCTTTTCTCCTCAGTTACACCTCTGTCATATCTGCTAACAGAATAAAGGCGGTATGAATTTCTCACACTAAGAGTACATGAAGGTGTCAAAAATAGCCTTGGTTTTTCTTTTGCACTATTTCAAATGAATGCAGACAATTTCGTACTTATAAAGATTCACCCATAATTTATTCTGAAACTTTGCCCTCCATACACAAGTCTCAAGATTTACTCAGTGTCCATAATAAACCAACTATGCCAGCAGAACAGAGGAAAATGAAAAAAAATATTTTCATACTATTAAACCAGTCAGTAAACACCTGCTAGAGAAAACTCTAAGGCTCCATGGACTGACTATCAAATCTATTTTACACCTGTTCACAGAAACATGCACCAAAAATCTGGGAATTAAAGTAACGTACAGGAAGCGTTGACAACTTTTCCCTTGCAAGCATTTGTTACTGTGATGGCATTCCACATGATGCACCAGCACCAGCAGCCTTAGCAGAGGGCTGAGTTACACCAATTTATACAGCCAGGCACTGTTGTGTGTACTGGACTCACTGGTGTTACTGGAGTGTTTGTGCCCCTCTGCCTTTAAATAAACTATAGCAACTAGTGTGGAACCCTACTGTGTTTCCCCTAGCTTCTGCACAAAGTTTTTTTCATAAAGCATCTCAAATAAATCACTCTCTATTTTTCTTAATTTTAAGAGCTCTGCATAGGCAGAATATTAAGTTCTTACGTTAGCTTTATTTGACATAGCTACTGAATGAGCCTAGAAATCAACCTGGATAACACTCAGTGGTGGGAAAAAAGTATATAAAAACTGACTGCTGCATGAAAAAAACCAAAACAGAACAAAACTAAAAACAAATCCCACAACATTTGAAGCAGACAGCCAGCAGTTTTTGAATTGCTTAACATTAATTATTAAAATCACACTGACTTGTCACCTTCCTGGCTGTCACAAAAAGTAGAGAATTTTTGGAACCAAGATTTCCAGCTCTTTCAGTCTACTTTGTCTATGACATTTTCCAGGAAAATACCTGCATGATGGGTGACTAGAATAAATCTTTGACACGACAGGCAAAAACAATCTTCCACTGTAGGACTCTTCAGGAATGGACAGTCACATCTGTGGTAGTGTTTTTAAACTAATTTCAAATACTATAGTGGTCTTACATTGCTTTATCTCCATGCAAATACGAGTTGTCTCACATCATTTCAAGATCATATCTGACAAAATAACTTTTTATGACTTTATTTTAAAAGAGTTTGGGTTAAGTCAGGTAAAGAAATACTATGACTTGGGAAAAGCCATTAAAAACATAGCGGTCGGAAGACCTGTGAGAACAGTTTTATATTTGCCAACCAGTTTACTAAAAATTCTTCTTGGTTTAACACGGGTACCCTGTAAGCAACACCACGCTGCTAACACCAACATGCACCTCTCGTTAAGGCTTCCGCATTGAAAGTGTCGGGATCGACAGTTTGCTTTTAAAACATGAGCTGAGATGCAGGTACCGGCCTGGCCAGGGCGGCCACCCCCGCCTGGGAGCCGCACAGTCGGGACAGCTAGAGCGCCCCATTCTAGGCCTGAGCTCAGCCCCAACCGCCTTCCTCAGGGCTGAACCTTGGTCCGCTTTGCCGGAGGGTCCTCGGCGCTCGCTGCCGCGTCGATGTTGTTTTCATCTTCGTCTTCATCCTCCTCCTCCTCCCCGTCCTCCTCATCCTCGACTCCACCTACCAGCGTTCAAGCGAGGCGCGCATTAGCAGGACAGGACGCGGGCAGAGCCCCCTCATC